>NC_135752.1:5312500-5614583 GCF_041903045.1 Epinephelus lanceolatus
TAGTCGTTATCACCTTGTCTGACCACTCAGATGTGATAGGCAGGGGCGGCTGGCCAATAGAGGGCGATAGGGTGCCGCCCCTCCTTGAGCCACAAAAGAAAAGAAAGATGATGATAAATGTATGATTATCATCATCATTATTGTCATATATACACACAATATATTAATTATTCTTATCATTTTCACTTGAAACAGCTCCTCTGCCTCTGAATATCCAATCAGATGCAGTGTGAAGTCGCGTTCCGGCCCTTTGGGGCGATATCAGCCTGGCTGGAAATCGCCCCGACTCACTCTCATAGACTTCCATGTAAATTGCTTTTTTTTCCTAAATGCAGGCACTTCAATGCAATCTCTATGGGTTACGGGAGTAAACCACCAAGTATCATTCATGTGCTCCTCGGATGGTCCAATTTCCCATGACGGGAAGTCATTCTTACTTCATCGTGTGTTCATGAGCGTTTAGGTGGTGATGTGGAGACATCATGGACATTACAAATAAGATGTGTTGTATTTTATCACTCAAAATGTTTAAAAAACACGTCGTCAACCGTTTCCACTGAAATATTGCTTTACAGTCGGAAAATCATTTTTCTGATTATTCCGACATCACATGAGGCAGCGCCACTGCGCAGCGGTCACATCCAAGATCAACATGGCTAAAGTTTCCAGCTGATCCAAGAGGCTTTTTAACCATATAGGTTATAAAGTAACGACACATAGTGCGCCCAAATTCACACCTGTTCTTCTCTGGATATTCTCCGCGACCATTAGCAAGAAGCCACACATCACGTGAAACAGCGGAACCACAGCGCAGGACCAGAGCTTTCCAGTGATCACACACATCATTGTGCTGTCATCCCATCACGCTATAAATAGGCTACAGATCAAGTGTCTACAAAATAAAAACCTGACGAATTTCTTTACAACCCATTATACAGATCTTGGTATTAGTCACTTCATACAGTGAGGAATATCGTATCTTACCACGTCTTAGGCTTGCGTGTGTTTCTCCCTGTCTATCCACATTTGTAGTCCGGCTTTCAAGATGCAAATATCTCCATATTGTCCAGTTGACACTCCATCAAACTTTGTATGACAAGACCAGCACACTTCACCTTTGTGCACCCAGACAACAGTAGCCTAATTATGCATGCTGACAGAGCCGTAGTCACCATATACATTGAGGGGGACACGTGCCCCAATGCCCAAAATGCCCCCCAAATATATAACTGAAACTGAAAAACAACAACAAAAAAACATTCAGATCAGGTCAAAGAGCAGTGATACTATGTGATGTGCATTGTATTAAGTTGTAGGGTATGCCTGCATTTAATCAGAACACAAAATTAATTTCCACTTAGCTATAATGAAATGTTTTCTGATTAAGACTGACAATGACTCAGTGAATACCTTACTCAGTTTTATTTGATTAATGGTAAAACAGGTCTCTGTTCACATTCAAAGGTATTTGTGTGGGCAAACTGTTGAAAAGTAGTCTGTTGATGACCACAGTGGATTGTTCAGTCATTGTAGAGCCAAATTAATTCAAATTTACCCATCGAACGGGTCACATCAGCGATCATCATAACAATTGCCCCCCCCCCCGAGAAATTTGGCAGGAGCCGCCACTGGTGATAAGTTCAGACTGAGTCCAACATGGGTTCAGTCTGAACCTATCACATCTGAGTGGCAGTGCCTAATTACCACCAATTCAGGTGACACTCCCAATGACCAAATGTCTCCCCTTCTGTTCCTGAGATATACTGTTGAATAATGGCCAGAAGTGTTTTTGCATAACATTGTGATGTCACAGTGAAGGTGACCTTTGACCTTTTGAATATTAAATGTCATCACTTCATTATCTTATCCCATCGGACATTTGTGTAAAGTTTTGTCATAATTAGTGTAATTACTGAGTTATGGCCAAAAACGTGATTTGTATGGTCACACTGACCTTGACTTTTAACCTTCAACTACCAAATTCTAATAAGTTTATTCTTTCATTCCAAGTGGATGTGTGTGCCAAATTTAAAGACATTCCCTCCAGGTGTTCTTGAGATATCGCAATCGTGCAAATGAGATCTATGCAAGGTCACAGTGATCTTGACCTTTCACCACAAAAATCTAATCAGTTCGTCATTGAATCTAAGCAGCCTTTTGGATATAACGTCATTACGTCATCATTATATCCTATACCCACAATGAGCTGTTGACTTTTACATAAAGAGCAGGCCCTTTTTCCACAGAGTCCACCATGTTGTTTCTGCAGTAGCACAAAACAGACAAACCCAACAATGGCTCTAGATAGGGCCACTTGCATTTTCGCGGGGCCAGTGTAGTTGTCCTACACGTTTGGCACATGCAAGAAGTTTCCGCTCTACAACCTCACTGCTATATGTCAATAAAGGCTATACACTGGACCTTTAAGCAATACTAAAATGACAGTTTTGTAGTATTTCATGTATGTACCGCATGTCACTACAGTAGATGTATAGGTTTCAAGTTAGTAAATGAAATGCAGTGTTTCACTGCCCTCTCTGGTTACAATTTTCCAGTCTGTTGTACCCATCACGATGACACAGTGTACTCACACACTAGGGATGTCCCGATCCAGTTTTTACACTTCCGATCCGATACCGATATTACAGCCTTGAGTTTTGGCCGATACCTATACCAATCCGATCCAATTATCCGATCTGATTATACATATTCACTTATTTTGTTGTCAGTCATGTTAGAAAAGGTTTGATCAAGCAATATTACTCTAACAAGAACAACTACTTAATCGGGTTAGTTAGAATGATCCACAACAGTTGGTATGAGAAACTGACCTGTTTATTGTTAACAGGGTTAAATAAACAAACTTTAAATTTGAACATTAACATTAAATAAAAAATATAGCTGGTTTGCCTTGGCTGCTTTGGTCCCTTAATAAATAGAAAATAAATCAACACAAGAAATCTTTAAAATGTCTAACAATGAAATTAAAATAGCAGCAAGACTCCACACACGTGCTTTGGCCCCCTAATAAATAAAAAAAAGATTAACACCACAAGACATTGTTGGCATTTAACAAACAATGCAGTCTTTCCTTTTCAGTTATTTTAGTAGTGTTTTTGTAGTCCATCCATGGCTCCAATTTCACTAATTGTGCCCAAAACAATGCCATCAGTGCTCTTTACTTAAACAGTAAGAGTGTAAACCAAATAAAAATATCACTCTCAAAAAAACAGAGCAGAAAACAAATAGTCAGTTAACTAAGTTGACCGCTACTCTTCCTACCCTCCTGTGTCTGCCGTCTGCATGCTGGCCTGTTGAATTGATAGTAAGAGCTGGAGCGGATCACTGGAATGGACTGCTTGACTCGTGGAGCGCTGAGCTGGCCGGAAAACCTGGAGCGGACTTCGTGAAAAACTGGAGTTCTTGGATCGGCATTTCTCCATGAAGTCCGATCCGGTCCCGATGCCCGTTTGTTGCTAATATTGGCGGCCGATACCGATCCGAATATCGGATCGGGACATCCCTATCACACACCCTTTTCTACATCACTGCAGCAAGGTGAGAACATGCTCTTTAAGATGATTGTTGGGATTCACAGGACCACATATGATTTGTCATTTGTTAAAATCTAAACTGGACAGGCTTTTCCTCTCTGCATGCTCTTTGTCTTCAAACAAAGAGAGCTATCTGACAACCATCTCCAGGATGTCTCATCACCTCAGTGAGACACCAGTCGTCAAGCTTGATTGGACAGTACTGTTACAGTGACATGCTTTTCTGTGAAGTTACCAAACTGTAAGCTAAGTTCTGCTCCTTTCAAACAGTCTTGCCCTCTCTCTTACTCGGGAACTGCGGAGCAGCCCACACCTCTTTCCGGCTGGGCCTGGACCAGCCCAGATGCTTACATCTATGCTACATAGACTCAATAACAAATAGGCTCTCAACAGAGCTACACCCAAACAGGCATCTCAAAGTCCCCGCTTCTTTTCCTTTGTCTTTGTCCTGACCACACGATCAGACAAACACCTCCCCGGACCTGAAGCCAACTTTGATTCGGCCATCTTGTAGTTCTCTGTTGTCAGCCATTTTGTTTTGTAGGCCAAATGGCTCTTTGATCACCACACCTACCTTTGTCTCTCTCTCTCTCTCTCTCTCTCTCTCTCTCTCTCTCTCTCACACACACACACACACACACACACCAAGCTTGTATATAGTTAGTTAGAATTTGTGTGTTTTGGTTTGCTTTGCTAGTGTGTGAATAAATATAATTCTTTGGAATCATACCTGCTGTGTGTTTAAGGTTGCACAACAGTAAATGAATAGTCAATCTCTGCTGCGTCAAGAACTCCTTCAGGCTTTACTGTTAATTTTGGTTATTGTCATTAATTTAATTATTAATCACAACTCCAAATTAATAGTTTAGCATATTTTATGAGACTGATATCTTTAACTGGCTATCATTTTTCCCTTTATGGGAATGGTGCCCCACAAGGTGATTTAATGTTAATTAAGTCACATTATTTAGTGAACTGAACCCAACATATTTGGTGTCTCCGTGTGAAGCCCAAATTTAAATCCCTACATATTTGATGTCCCTTGGTGAGGCCTAATATGTTGATCACTACATATTTGGTGCCGCCATGTGAGACCTAAAAATATGTTCCCAACACATATTTTGGGGGTTTTTAGAGAATATGGTGAAGTCCAGTGTTTCTACCTGCTGTGAGGTTGACCATGGAGGCGGTGCCTGCTGTGATGGCATCCACCTGGGAATGGATCTCATGTTTGGACTCATCCATCTTGTTTTTGCGCCATGCTTGGGATGCCTTAAAAAAACACTGTCTGGTCACAAAGATGTAGATCTCATACTCATACATAATTATATTAGCACTCAAATGAATCCACTTGTACACAGAGTAAAGCAAAGTTCAGTCTCACAGCATCTGTTCCCAGTGGGGGCAGGGTGTCAAAGTCATCCAGAGATGCCTGGGCAGCCTGGACAGCCTGCATACTGCAGTTAATGGTTCCAGTCAGGGCTTGCTGTGCAGAGGTCTGTGAACACACAAATCGAACAATGTTAGCCGGTCTCTTTACCCTGTCTGTGGCTATCAGCTCTGAGCCACAGAAAGGGTAGACATAAATCCTTGAAAACACCTGACAAATAAATAGTTTCATATCAAAACTTTAAAGTAGCGGGATTCATTGTTGCATTGACGCAAGGTTACAGTGATCTTGCCCTTTGACCACTAAATTGTAATCAGTTCATCCTTGCATCCAAGTGGACTTCTGTGCCAAATTTGAGGAAATTCCTTCGAGGCCTCGTTGAGATATCATGTTCACAAGAATAAAACAGGCACAAGGTAACACTGACCATGCCCACCAAAATCTGATTGCTTCATTCGTTGAGTCCAAGTGGACATTTTAGATTAGATTTAGATTTAGTTTTTTTAGAAATCCCCTTGGCCACAGCTATTGCCAGCATGGAAGCATAAAAAAGTTATTATTCTGTTTGTGGTTAAATCCTTCTCAACGATCTTGCCTTGTGTACAACTGTCCTTTCAAATGCATCATAGGTTTCATGACATATTTGTAAACTTGTAAAGTTCTAACCAGTTAAGGACAGATGCAGACATTTCCAATCACAGTATGGCTAATTCTCAAAACCTTTGGAATGTTTGTGTTTGTCTTACCAGTGGAGGCATGTGTCCTCTGTGCATCTGTCCACTGGTGATGTGCTGCTTGGCCTGAGGCATGGAGCCCATCTGGAAGCTCTCTGGACCCCCAGCTCCTGAGCGCATGATGGCTGGCAGGGCCACTGAGCCTGTCTCCACCTTGCCCACCTTGTTGAACTGCTGCTGCAGCACTGTGGACCTGAAGTGATGTTAGAAAGACAAGGATAAGAGAACTTACTTAAATGCTAAATACAGGCAATTCTCCAGGAAACTGGGAAGAGGAGGAAGTTTCTCAAGCACTCATTGCTGCTGACTGCTGTGAGCACATGCTAATCATGAAAGGACAAGGACAGCCCGATCAGTGTATTAGCATAGATACCAACTGTTCCCGTCTCCCTGGATTATAACAACTATGCAGTAGGGGGACACAGTTTAGAGAGTTTGATGAATATGTCTACAACTACTTACCATTTACTGGTAGCAAATTTACAGTATTTAAAATTGAAAAAAATCATAGTATACTGTATGAGTAACACACACACTTACTTTTTGGGTGATACAGAGTCTTCCAGCATGGTTGACTCTTCATCTCCCTCCAGGCCAAAGTGGTCTTTGCTCTTTTTCTGCCGACAGACAGTAGAGACATCAGTGGAGATCACTGAACCATACAAAATGGAATTTGAAAGAAATCCTGATTCAGGAAAGGTTGGAAATCAGGCAGGCTGAAAAGACCTGTATGGCACATTTGAGACACTGTGCAGGTTTTAACTGCCATAACACAATGCATATGTTTAAGGACAGTGGTCAACAAATGTAAACAGAGTAGATATATTATCACATTTTTATCTAGATACGTTAGAAAGAACAGTCTAGAGTAGAAGAAGATCCCATTCAGTTGCAACAGCTGTTTTCAGCAGCAAGACAATTTTACAATGATGTGAGCAATGCACTCATGACTAAGGACGACATTCTGAGCCAATACTGATGTTTAAAATAAGAATTTGGCCAATAGCCAACAACAATGTTTTGTTGTTGTTATTGTTGTTATAATCATAATACAGTAATTCCCTATCTAATATCTATGTTATATTGCTGTGAAAACATTGTATTTTTCCGTCAAACAGCTATATTTATTCAAGTTTCTCACTAAGAACTACACTTTACAAGATTACATTTGATTACATCATTAGTGGGTTAGAATTTACCTTTGCCCAATACTGATTTTTACTGAAGAGAGATTAATAAATGCATCATAATGTAACTCAATCAGTCAGCAGTTAGTTGCCAATGGCTGCTTACGGCTAATGTTAATTAGCTCTCCTGCTTTCAACAACAAATTGTTGTTCACATTGTAGCTTTATCAGGGAAACAATGGGTGCCTCCCCTGATGTGTCGATATTGAATTTACTGTGTCCTTTTGTTCCCATGGCGTCCCGGGAAAGATCGCTGTTCATTCAAAAACATAATTTTTGTTGTCCCTGGGGCAACGGGGTGCCACTAGCCCTGCTTTTTAACCTGCACAAAAAGTGATGTGACACACAATAGTTCCATAATAATGTTGACTGTTACCTTTTTGAGGATGATGTCGATGTAACCAGCAATAAGCTGAGCTATCTGCTCTCCCTCAGTGGTCTGCACAGAGTAGTAACCATCCTGGTAGTCTCCAAAGTCCTGAAAGCAGAAAAAGAACATTCTCAGGGTGCTCGACCATAATGGTTGAGGGGTTAAGATGCTGACCATAACCAACAACATCCCTGGTTTGAGTCAGGCTAGTGACTTTGGGTGTATCTTTCTTTTGCTTAAAATGCATACTGGAATTACAGTCTCATGGTTGTTTGCCTCCGCAGATACCCATCTTCCCCTCTGGCAGCACAGAAGTGTCACCAATTCAGTATCTGACCAAATTTTCCCCTTCTGTTATTGTGTCATTATATCCTATTAGACATTTATGTAAAATTATGTCATAATGTGCTTATAAATTCTTGAGTTATGGTCAAAAACAAAATGTTTTTTAAGGGTCACAGTGACCCTGGCCTTTGACCACCACATCCTAAACAATTCATTCTTGAGTCCAAATGGATGTTTGTGCCAAATTTGAAGAATTTCCCAAGGTTTTCCTGACACATCACATTCACGAGAATAAGATGGACGCAAAGTCACAGTAGCCTTGACCTTTGACCACCAAAATCTAATGAGATCAATCTTGGGTCCAAATGGACGTTTGTGCCATATTAGAGGAAATTCCCTTAAAGGCCTTCTTGAAACATTGTGTTCACAAGAATGGGACAGACAAAAGGTCACAGCAACCTTGACCTTAGACCACCAAATTCTAAACAATTAATTATTGAGTCCGTTTGTGCCAAATTTGAAGAAATTCCCCAAGGTGTTCTTGAGATATCACAATAACGAGAATAAGACGGCTGCAAGGTCATATTGACTTTGACTTTTGGCCACCAATATCTAATCAGATCGTTCTAGAGTCCAAGTGAACATTTGTGCCAAATAAAAACAAAAAAATGCAGTTGTTTACGTTACAGTAATTTGAGATTGGATTGTTCTCACTGGTCTTGAATGTGTCCAGGATTTCCTCACTTGCATCTTACCTACACAGCTGGATCAGCTGTCAATCTACAGATATTAACAGCTCAAGCATAAGTAGTAGTAGTAATAGTAGTGTAGCTATGTCCTCCAACAACAGTTTGACAAGCAGCTGCACATTTATTAAAACCTGCATTTTGTATCTATATTATGAAGGAGAGACCACAGGAATGGCAGCCAAGGTTATAAATATATTGCTCATAATTATTCAATAGTTTTACAAGCAAGTCTAATAATCTGATCAAATAAATGTTGAATGCTGGATTAAAGCAGGTATATATTTATAAACTTTGGCAAAAAAAATTGTAGTAAAGCAGTATGAAATATCAGCCATCAACTTTCAAAGCTGATTCTTTTGAGGGATGTGGGCTGACTGTAAACTGGGTGAGAGACTGGTCACAACCGGGACAAGTTGTTCTACATCTTGTTTCAAAACAAATCCTCTAACCCATGATACATTCTCATGCGTTTTTTTAATAGTTTCAACCTATCTGTTAACGTTAAGGTGGGAGTTCCTAACTAAACCAGGATTTCTGAGGGTGTTTTTTTTTCAGGCAAAGTGACTCAAGGCTCACATCAGCACCTGCATGACCAAACATGTTGAGCCAGTGAGTTAGAGTTACAACAGGGATCACATGCCGCCACAGCATATCATGCCTCAACACAGCTAAGGGCTGGGGAAAGGAAACTTATTTCAGCTGCTTAAACCCATCATGTCATTTTTTCACACTATACAAATTTTGCTACCATAGGTCAGGGTTGGAAAGTGAACTAAGAGGTAAACTGAGAGCTCTGTTGTACATTTGTGTTCCAATTAACCTTTCCTCGGGGCAGCACCTAAGGGTCAATGACATGTTCTAACTTTCCTTGAAGAACTCACCAGGGTGAAGCTCTTCGGTGAGGCAGCCCAGCGTTTGATGTTGGTCAGGTTCCACTCCTGGATCACCTCCTTGGTCTTCTCGTCCACCCTCATCACACTCTCCTTGGTGATACCCAGCAGACGAGGTACCAGTTTATTCTTGCCCTTCATTTTCTCCTGCAGGACATTTAAGGAAACAGAATGTCCTTACTGGAAATAAACCAACAGTGTTCACACACATTCACACACACTCACATTTACTTTTTATTTAATGTTCAATTTTCTCAGATAACAGAACATTTCCTGACATGGGACCTCTCAAACTTATATATTCAAAACCAAACAAAATAAAGCAAGGCAAAACAATAAGAGGTATACAATATACATTCATATATAATAATGAATGAATATACATACAGTACAGGCCAAAAGTTTGGACACACCTTCTCATTCAATGCGTTTTCTTTATTTTCATGACTATTTACATTGTAGATTCTCACTGAAGGCATCAAAACTATGAATGAACACATGTGGAGTTATGTACTTAACAAAAAAAGGTGAAATAACTGAAAACATGTTTTATATTCTAGTTTCTTCAAAATAGCCACCCTTTGCTCTGATTACTGCTTTGCACACTCTTGGCATTCTCTCCATGAGCTTCAAGAGGTAGTCACCTGAAATGGTTTTCCAACAGTCTTGAAGGAGTTCCCAGAGGTGTTTAGCACTTGTTGGCCCCTTTGCCTTCACTCTGCGGTCCAGCTCACCCCAAACCATCTCGATTGGGTTCAGGTCCGGTGCCTGTGGAAGCCAGGTCATCTGCCGCAGCACTCCATCACTCTCCTTCTTGGTCAAATAGCCCTTACACAGCCTGGAGGTGTGTTTGGGGTCATTGTCCTGTTGAAAAATAAATGATCGTCCAACTAAACGCAAACCGGATGGGATGGCATGTCGCTGCAGGATGCTGTGGTAGCCATGCTGGTTCAGTGTGCCTTCAATTTTGAATAAATCCCCAACAGTGTCACCAGCAAAACACCCCCACACCATCACACCTCCTCCTCCATGCTTCACAGTGGGAACCAGGCATGTGGAATCCATCTGTTCACCTTTTCTGCGTCTCACAAAGACACGGCGCTTGGAACCAAAGATCTCAAATTTGGACTCATCAGACCAAAGCACAGATTTCCACTGGTCTAATGTCCATTCCTTGTGTTTCTTGACCCAAACAAATCTCTTCTGCTTGTTGCCTCTCCTTAGCAGTGGTTTCCTAGCAGCTATTTGACCATGAAGGCCTGATTGGCGCAGTCTCCTCTTAACAGTTGTTCTAGAGATGGGTCTGCTGCTAGAACTCTGTGTGGCATTCATCTGGTCTCTGATCTGAGCTGCTGTTAACTTGCCATTTCTGAGGCTGGTGACTCGGATGAACTTATCCTCAGAAGCAGAGGTGACTCTTGGTCTTCCTTTCCTGGGTCGGTCCTCATGTGTGCCAGTTTCGTTGTAGCGCTTGATGGTTTTTGCGACTCCACTTGGGGACACATTTAAAGTTTTTGCAATTTTCCGGACTGACTGACCTTCATTTCTTGAAGTAATGATGGCCACTCGTTTTTCTTTAGTTAGCTGATTGGTTCTTGCCATAATATGAATTTTAACAGTTGTCCAATAGGGCTGTCGGCTGTGTATTAACCTGACTTCTGCACAACACAACTGATGGTCCCAACCCCATTGATAAAGCAAGAAATTCCACTAATTAACCCTGATAAGGCACACCTGTGAAGTGGAAACCATTTCAGGTGACTACCTCTTGAAGCTCATGGAGAGAATGCCAAGAGTGTGCAAAGCAGTAATCAGAGCAAAGGGTGGCTATTTTGAAGAAACTAGAATATAAAACATATTTTCAGTTATTTCACCTTTTTTTGTTAAGTACATAACTCCACATGTGTTCATTCATAGTTTTGATGCCTTCAGTGAGAATCTACAATGTAAATAGTCATGAAAATAAAGAAAACGCATTGAATGAGAAGGTGTGTCCAAACTTTTGGCCTGTACTGTATATGTATATGTATATAAACTATGTATATAAACTCACCTGTTCAGGCTTGAGTGGGTAAACCTGAACAGATGTTTTGTTTATGTTTGCTTTATAAACTGATATTTGTTTGTTTGTTTGTTGTATATATATATATATATATATATATATATATATATATATATATATATATATATATATATATACACACACACACACAGTATCTCACATAAGTGAGTACACCCCTCCTATTTTTGCAAATATTTCATTTTATCTTTTCAACAGCTGGCAACATAAGTGAGTACACCCCACATTGAACATGTCCAAATTGTGCCTAAAGTGTCAATATTTTACGCGCCAACCATTATTATCTAGCACTGCCTTAACCCTTTTGGGCATGGAATTCACCAGAGCTCACAGGTTGCTTCAGGAATCCTCTCCCACTCCTCCATGATGACATCATGGAGCAGATGGATGTGAAGACACCTTGCGCTACCCCACCTTCAGCTTGAGGATGGCCCACAGGTGCACAGGTGAGTTTAGGGCTGGATACATATTTGTCCAGTCCATCACCTTCACCCTCAGCTTCCTCAGCAAGGCAGTTGTCATCTTCTAGGTGTGTTTTGGGTCGTTATCATGTTGGAAAACTGCATTGTGGCTCAGTTTCTGAAGAGGGGCGATCATGCTCTGCTTGGAATTCATGTTTCCCTAAATGAACCGAGCTCCCCAGAGCCGGCAGCACTCATGCAGCCCCAAACCATGATGCTGCCACCACTATACTTGACTGTAGGCAAGGGACAGTTGTCTTGGTGCTCTTTCAGCATGTGTGGCACCTTGGTGAAGAGCACCAAGACAACTGTCCCTTGCCTACAGTCAAGGATAGTGGTGGCAGCATCATGGTTTGGGGCTGCTTGAGTGCTGCCACCACTATACTTGAATGTAAGCAAGGGACAGTTGGCTTGGTGCTCTGTCAGCATGTGTGGCACCTTGGCGAAAAGCACCAAGACAACTGTCCCTTGCTTACAGTCAAGTATAGTGGTGGCAGCATAATGGTCTGGGGCTGCATGAGTGCTGCCGGCTCTGGGGAGCTCGGTTCATTTAGGGAAACATGAATTCCAAGCAGAGCATGATCACCCCTCTTCAGAAACTGGGCTGCAAGTTTTCATTATCAAGTTTTCCAACATGATAATGACCCGAAACACACCTAGAAGATGACAACTGCCTTGCTGAGGAAGCTGAAGGTGAAGGTGATGGACTGGCTAAGTATGTATCCAGCCCTAAACTCACCTGTGCACCTGTGGGCCATCCTCAAGCTGAAAAGGTGGAGGAGTGCAAGGTGTCTTCACATCCATCTGCTCCATGATGTCATCATGGAGGAGTGGGAGAGGATTCCTGAAGCAACCTGTGAGCTCTGGTGAATTCCATGCCCAAAAGGGTTAAGGCAGTGCTAGATAATAATGGTTGGCGCATAAAATATTGACACTTTAGGCACAATTTGGACATGTTCAATGTGGGGTGTACTCACTTATGTTGCCAGCTGTTTAGATGTTGATGGCTGTGTTTTGAGTAATTTTCAGAGGAAGGTAAATCTATACTACTATACAAGCTGTACACTGACTACTTTAAGTTATATCAAAGTGTCATTTCTATAGTGTTGTCCCATGAAAAGATAAAATGAAATATTTGCAAAAATAGGAGGGGTGTACTCACTTATGTGAGATACTGTATACATATATACACACACATTTCATGCATGACATTATGATGTCACAATGAAGTTGACCTTTGACCTTTTGGATATAAAATGTCATCACTTCATCATTACATCATATTAGACATTCATGTAAAGTTTTGTCATAATGAGCATAAGAATTCTTGAGATCATGCTGAGGTCACACTCATCTTGACCTTTGACCACCAAATTCTAATACGTTTATTCATCAGTCCAAGTAGACATTTGTGTCAAATTTGAAGAAATACCCTAAAAGTGTTCTTGAGATATTGCAATCACGAGAATGAGACGTTGCAAGGTCACAGTTACCTTGACGTTTGACTTTGACAAATTCTAGGGGTGCACCGAATATTCGGTAACTGAATTCGGTAACCGAATATATTCGGCCGAATCCAGCACATCCCAATATGACGTGTCAGAGGAGAAACGAGCCGTTCACATTACTCTTTCTGGCAGTAACAGCCCACAAACCTCACCGCACTTTAGGGACTGTTCGTTACTTATGAAGGGACCTGTCAGGGGAGGAGGGTGGCTGGTTGATTTTTATTTTATTTATTTATTTTATTTTGATCCCCCCTATGTTAATCACTGATTGATGCTGTTTTTGAAGTATGAATAAGTCAATAAGTAATTTATTCCATTGAAATATCAGTGATGTATTATAGAAAAGTGATTTATCTTTTTATAAATGACAAAAGGCACATCTGCCTCATTTTTGCTGTGGTATCGTGATACTACTCAGAACCATGATATTTTCATTGGTACCGTACAGTGGGTCCCAATTTTGGTACCGTGACAACACTAATCTGGAGGGGGTTCATCTGCAAAAACTAATGAAAAACTAAACAATGATATTCGGTATTCGGTACTCGTTAATCGGCCAAGCATTTAATAATATTCGGCTTCAGCTTCGGCCACAAATTTTCATTTTGGTGCATCCCTACCAAATTCTAATCAGTTCATCGCTGAGTCCAAGGGAACATTTGTGCCAAATTAAAAAAATAAATGAACAACCCATGGCATTCTTCAGATATTCATGAGAATGGAAAGGATGAACGGACTGACAACTCAAAAACATAATGCCTCTGGGGTGGAGGCTGTCGTTACTGTTTCTGGCGCGTGCTCATTTCACAAAGGAACAATGGGCATCTGCAAATTAAGGAGATGAACTCATTGTTTCTACAATGCTTCATGTTACATGTTGACACAGATACAAAGTAACCAGAGGCTGAAAAATCTGCACCATAGAAAGTGTTTTCACGTATATTTCATTCAAGTGATCGAACACTTTGTTTGAGTGTGGACCAGAAGCCAAAATGTGGAAGAAAATATCCATTTTGAAAAAATCTGTATAGGTGTAGACAGGGCCTCAAACCAAATGTAGCATCTCCATCATATCAAGCCACTGTTCTGCAATTCCATCACACAGAGATGTTAAGTGACACTTTTCTCCTCACCTTGACCAGAAAGAATGACACTCCGTAGGTTTTTAGAGACCTGGCCAGCTTCACATAGCTGACTTTGGCCTCAATCTCTGTCATGTTCTGACAGTTTTTGTGCGCCTGCAGAGAGAAGAGAAAGAATCAGGAGTACATCAACTGTGTGTAAGCAAACCCAAATATAAGTAATCTTTCTTAGATTTCTAGCATCTCATGATTTATGGACATTTAAGATGCTACGTAATTTGTGCTGCATTTAACATTTTATCCTGCATTTAATTAGACTGTTGGACATATTTTGTAAATCTGAGTTTCAAATATAGCTTTGAAATGCCACCTCCACATCTCAAAGCCTCTTCTGTAAGATACAACAAAATCTGAGTGTACCTTTAAGCAGTAAAACTAAATGTATGTTATACTGCCTATATGTAGTCTAATACCTCTAGCCAGGAGAGATGAAGAAAACAGATCAAGAAGCACAACCATGTAATCAAAAGTGACAGGCTCCTGTACATCCACAGAGCCCAGGTCTTACCTGAAAGATCTTTTTCTCTCCTTTGTGCTTGATGTATTCTTTGGGAAGAAACTCCTTTAAACTGATGAGAAAAGAGTTCAAAAAGAGTCAAACAAGCCTCACCACAGTTTCAAGAAGGCAATTCCAAACAGAAATGTCAAATGTGAATGGATGTAACAAAAAGAAAATGGTGAATATGTAAATACGAAGACAGCGCTCACTCTAAGAATCCAGACTTGTGTTTGGACTCGTTGTGATCACCAAACTGAATCTGACACTGATAGCCAGCAAACTCACAGGCCTTATCAAAGGAGACTGGATGAGATCCATTCAGAATATCATCACGGGCCTGTCTCACACACACACACACACACACACACACACACACACACACACAGTTAATACTCATATGAAAGGCTGTTACTTGGTTAAGGCTATTTCTGTTCAGAGAAGTAACAGTTATTCAGGTTAATACAGTGCCAGCACAAATGTCCCATTGAAAACATACCTACGTATGAATTGACAAGTACAAAAACAAAAGCAGGTATATGGTACATGGACATTGTCACTTTCTGTGGAGTTGAATGCTGACTGTAATAAGATAGTGGTGTGAAAGGTACATAAAGGAGTGTGTCTTTTCTTTTCTGTGGTGCATTAAAGCTGAACAACATACATTCCTGTATTTAGTTATGTAAGTTCTGATTAGGTAAAACAGACAACAGATCTACACACTCTACTGATAGCTTCCAGCTATTCAAATTTTTTACAACAACATTTGGATGTAACAAAGATTTTCTTCAGCAGGGATGCAAGATATTGGATTTTTTGCTGATATCTGATATGCCAATATTTAACAACTTATTTGGCCAATAACAGATACTGATATCAATATATCCACTTTTTTTCCTACCTAATTTTATTGATAATCAAGTCTCTTCTGTAGTGGAATTAACATCATCATATAATGCTTGCATACTATTATCGTGATGGCCCACCAGTAGATGCAGCATAGTACTGTAAAACTTTTGGGTGGCAATATTGTATCGTCACACAGTGCCAAGTATCTATGTTTTTATTTTATAAATTATTAATATTACAAATAAAAATTAAACTTAAGGTGGCCTACTAGAATAATATAATCAATTGCTTTTTCAGTCCACTAGATAAAAAATAGCTGAAGTAAGATGAACAGACTGAAAACTTTATCTTATTCGATAAAACAGATGTTGACAAAGTTTCCCTTTGGGGACATAATTTACAGTTGAAAATAGGTAATAAATGACAATATAATATATTTCATTGCAATACCCTGCATATCACAACATATTTAAATCGCAATAATAATGTATCATGACTTAAGTATCATGATAATGCAATAAATGTGATTGAATTTTTAATTTGTTGGATTTAATATGTTGGGTTTTTTTGTATTTTTTTGTATTTGTTTTGCCCTTTCTATGGAGGCATGCTTTATCCTTTATGATGGACCATCAGGCAGTGTTATCCAGCTCTGCTCTGATCAGTCTAGTTTGAAAAAACATTTACTCTTTATCATGCAGATGTGCTGCGATTTGTTGTCTGTTTTTTGCCTTCAGTTTGCTTTTTGATCCAGCACCTGTAGAAGTTTTTTGGAAATGTGAACTATACATTCTGTAGTTCTCATTTAATTACAATGGCCCTAACTGCCTGGTGATTCCATCTTGAACAGCCTCTCAGTCTGTCTGTAAACCTGCTCATAAAGTAGTGCTGCAAGTGCCCCTTTATGGAAACTCGAAGGGACCTCTTTCGGCACAGATACTGTTTAAGGCTACAATACCTCTTATCATTATGTATTACTACCAGCTTTAATTTGATGAAAAGCTACTGAAGAAAGAGCACTGCACCTAGATATCCACTAAACAGAAATTTGAGGAACAGAACTGATTGTGAATACAAAATTTAACCTGGCAATTAGCATGTAAAACACAGAAAAAAGACCACCTGATTAATTCATGCCGAATTTTAAAAACCCTTTAAAGCCTGGGAAAATTGCACAGTCTTTCCAGGAGAAAATGAAACTGATCCTGACTAACTGGCATGCTTCAGAGAGATTAACCAGGTTTATGGCAGTACTTTGTGTACCTGTACATAAAGCAGGTTGAGCTGGACAGGGTCTCTGGAGTCCACATTCTGGTCTGAGTAAAAGAACTTCCTTCTCAGCAGCAACATCTCTGTCTCCTCCACACCCTGTTCCCTCAACGTCCTGCCATGGTCCAACCAGTTCACTGAGGAAAAACATCAACCAAATGAACTGAGAAATGGCAGAGAAAGCTGACAGGCCTTCTCAAGAAATGGTTAAAGGCAGGTGATCAGTGATGCAGGCTTTGCTATCTGTATGTCAGTGATGTGTTTACAGGCCATATAGAATATGCACAATATGCAGTGTACTACGTTGTCAGCGACCAATCAAAACAGCTTTTATTTAACTGTACTCTATTGATAGTTTTGAATTTACCTTTAACCTCCCTAATAGCACATTACAGTGGGGCAGCTGTGGCCCGATTGGCCATAACATTAAAACTACCAATAGGTGAAGTTAATAACACTGATCATTTCGTTACTATGTAACATTCTGCTGGGAAACCTTTGGTCCTGGCATTCATGTGGATGCCACATGATGCCCTCCACCAACCCAAACACTGTTGGCAACAGCACTGCCCCCCAGCAGGACAATGTACTATGCCACACTGCAGGAACATGACAAAGAGCCCCATGCATCAACCTGGTCTCCAAATTCCCCACACCCCAATCTGACTGAGCATCCATGGGACATGCCGATATCCCAGACGTTACCTCTGATGTGTGGTGGGGCCTCCTTGGATCTGACCTGTCAAGGCATGTACACAAGATCTCTGGGGGGTGCCCTGTGGTGGTATACTGTGATATTAAAATTGAGGGTTATCGTACCATGTACAATTACATATCTATAATATTTTTTAAAAAAGCAACTGGACAGAAAATCTCAACTTTATTTTAGTTATTTTCAAAGGGGAGTCTTTTTACATATAGTACTTGCATTAAAAATGGTTTTAAGTTTATAGTAAAAATATAGTAAAAAGTTTATAGTAAAATATAATAAAACATTTGTGGAACCAAAAGTAACCCTTCCGTTTTAATTCCTTTAGGGTAATTCTAACTGATAATAATTATAATTCTGTAATAACATGATACCGTGAAATTGCGATATTATAGGTATCATACCATGAAAATCTCATACCGTTGTAACCTTATTCCCAGCAGAACGTTGAATTTTAACGACATAATCAATGTCATTCACTTCACCAGCTCAGTGGTTTTAATGTTTGGCTTATCTGTGTAAGTATCCAAGTGTCCTTGGGCAAGACACTGGAATCCAAATTGCTCCTGATGTTGCCATCTGTTTGTGAGAGCATGTGAATGTTTATCTGATGAGCAGGTGGCATGACTTTGTATGAATGTGCATGTGAATGGGTGAATGGTGCTTTGAGTGGTCACTAAGACTGGAAGAGTGCTTTATATAAATGCAGTCCATTTACTATGATGGTGACTCTATTTCCAGACTGAGGCAACACTTGGCCATTGGTTTCGCAGCAGTGCCAGTGTCATTTAGTATTTTATAGCAGAGAAAATGGCAGTGACAATTTGGGCAATAGACAACCTCAACATTATGAGTTTATGGTATTTTTTCTTATATGGTATTGGTACAATGTTACAAAGACAAAAAGTTTTATTTTTACTATTTTAATATATCCTCTGAACTATTATTTATTTTGCCAAGTCACATTGTCCAGAAGTCAAGTGAAGAGAGAAAGAGATGTATTAGAGCGTTGTCTGTCAGGAAGTGACTAGTCAAAGCTGTCAGCACAAGATTCATAGCATATTCACATCAACACATCCAGCATTTAAGAGAGATCAGAGAGGGTATGAAACCATGTCATTGTTTCTCATTTTACAGTGCCTCAGTGAAACTACAGGCCATAAAGTTAGTGTGCTTAAGACAGTGAGTGAGGTGGCTTGTGTTTGTCATACATTCATCATCTGTGTGGAGCTTCTGCTTCAGCTTCTCCATCTTCTTGTCATCTCTCAGAAGAGTCTTGTCTCTTTTCAGGGTCCCTGTGGTCTCCTCCTTCTTCTCTTCACCAATGTCTCGCACTAGTGAGTACTCGTCGTAGTTTGTAATGCCTGACACACAAACAGATTCCGGTTACTACATTTCCTTTCACTTTCACCCTGCAATACAAGCATAGGCTGAGAATTAAATACATAGTTTGGATTTTTTGAAGTGGGGCTGTATGAGGTACTTATCCATAACCAGTATATTACTAGGGCTGTACCCAAATATTCGGATATTCGAATATTCGTTTCTATGGGTAGGTATTCCTTATGAAAATTTGGCATTCGATATTCGTTTTTTTTATTTACTTTTTTTTTTTTTTTTTTAGTATTAGGCTATTTTTTTTTTTTTTTAACATATTTTTTGGTGCCAAATGTAGTCTTTTTGTTGTTGGTAAATGTAGGATATCAATAAAAATCAAAACTTTTAAATTGCATTGTTAAAAATGTGAAAATATAGTATAGCCTACCAACAGAGCTTGTGTGCACGGCACGCTTGAGCGCATCCGTCTGAGGCTGTGGATCAATGCCAAGTTTTACCACTTTATCACTATTCCCTCTAACTTGTAGCTGTTTTTTCATTATCTTTTGAATTTAATATGAATTATGGAACTGTTTTTGTCAACGTTTGTTTCCCCTGTTTTGTACAATAAATTATTGTTTAAAGTTTCAACAAGTGTCTTGTGGAGTGGGTGACACAAGTGTGTTTTGAAAACGAACGCGGACTGTCACCTGCTCAACGCATCAGTACCTTCGGATGCCATGACAGTAATAGTCAATAATGTCAAAATATCATTTACAGATCGATTTAACAGACAATCACTGCTGCCCGAACCGCAGGTCCATTTGCGGGTCCCGTGGGTTACAGGTCGACCCGCGCATCACTACTCAGCTCAGTCTATAAAGGCTGTACACAACAGTAGACACTATATTCTATTCAGGCCGGCAGAACCAGCAGCGCATCGGCTCTACAGTGCACAGCACTGCTGATTAACCATTTTATTGCAGCACAGAGTGTCTGCCAGCAACCAATTACTTGCAGAGGCTTCCTACAACTTGTTTCAAGGGTTCCGATTTAATCAGAAGACAAATTAAACAGGATGACTAGCCAATGTGAAAATCAAAAGAAAGCACAGAATAATGTACTGAAGGAGACTGTTGTGCCATCACATTTTTTTGTGGTTTGAGAGCAAAGATCCGGTCGCTGCTGTGCAAAACTCCGCAATACAATTAGGTCCGCAAAAACCCCGGAGGAGTGCTTCGCAAGGAGTCTTTGAAAGGAGCCGAGCCTGGCGTAAAACCGGAGAGAGCAGGCAGCACAGCCATAGCACGGCCACAGCACCCCCCCCCCCCCCTCCCCCCCCCCCCCCCCATTGCTAAGCAATGTACTGCTGTGGAGGGGTCAGCAACAAAATGTACTTTAGCCCCGTAAAAAAAAAAGTCAATATCAGCTTAGGTGTACACTACATTGACAGTATTTTTACTGCTTTCCCTTTCTGCCAGAGAGCCTGTTTTGATGGAAAAGCCATTTACAGCTTTAGTTCTCATCTATGCTCTCGTCAAAGCTACCAGACTCCATTGAAAAATCATTAATCTTAGCTTGCTGAACACAGGAGCTGCTAGTCTACCGCTGCTTCGATCACATAGCTAGTTTGTGTCATTGTGTGACATTGGTAAATGGATCTCAAGGCAATTGAATCGAACACAACTGAACTTAGTTTTGTCTTAGAAGATGTTTCACCTCTTATCCAAGATGCTTCATCAGTTCATGCTTGTCTGACTAGGCTGGAACTAGTCTGACAAATTGGTGTGGAAGCACCCAGGTATTTAAACTCTGGGGAGGTCTTCACAAGGCCAATGATGTCACTGCTCCAATGGTGTGTCAACGAAAGTTGTTGAAACTCCTGCTGCAACGCTGCAATTGGAGTCGTTAGACAGCGCTGTCCAATGCAGTGAGGAATGCCCAGACTTGTACATTGGTGAAACAAAACAACCACTAAACAAACACATGGCCCAACACAGAAGGGCTAACTCGTCAGGGCAAGACTCAGCTCTCTATCTACACCTCAAGGACAAAGTACACTCCTTCGAAGACAGCAATGTGCACATTTTGGACAGGGAAGACAGATGGTTTGAAAGAGGTGTAAAAGAAGCCATCTATGTGAAATTGGAAAAGCCATCTCTCAACAGAGGAGGAGGTCTGCGACACCACCTATCCCCCACCTATAATGCTGTTCTTTCATCCTTGCCCAGGAGGTTTAACAACTTAACCTCTAAAAACAATGGTCGTTCACAAATGGCCTCATGTGACTCTAACGACTCCAACTGCAGCGTTACAGCAGGAGTTTCAACGACTGTCGTTGACACACCATTGGAGCACTAACGAACCAGTGACATCACTAGCCTTGTGAAGACCTCCCCAGAGGTTAAATACCTGGGTGCTTCCACACCAGTTTGTCAGACTAGTTCCAGCCTAGTCAGACAAGCATGAACTGATGAAGCCTCTTGGATAAGAGGTGAAACGTCTTCTAAGACAAAACTAAGTCCAGTTGCGTTCGATTCAATTGCCTTGAGATAACTATGACCTGGATGAATGAGAATATCCACAGGCATAATGGTAAATGGAAACTAACCCCTTTAAACATCAAAGTCACATAATAACACAAAAAAATAACTGCTTGAGGCAGTGATAGACCAGCAGCTCCTGTGTTCAGCACTGTTAAATCACTGTTTTTACTCAGTGGAGTCTGGCTTTGAAGAGAGATATAGCAATTTCATTTTCCATTGGAAAGCACTGTCTAACAGAAAGGTAGAGCAGTGAAAATACTCTAAATATATTGCACACTTTAGCTGATATTAGTTTTGTTAGGGTTTGATGCTGGCCCCCATCCACAGCAATAGATTTCTTAGGTTCCATGTTAGACTTCAGCCTGTTTCTCCAAACTGGGGGCATGCCGACTGACATCCACTTTATGTAATATATTGTCTATGGATAAGCACCTCATACAACCCCACCTATAAAAATCTGAACTACAACTTTAAATAAAAAACAGCCATTAATCAGTGGTGACAATAGATCTTGTTCTGGGGGAGATGTACTGATGCACTGATGAACAAAATGAGGACAGACATTATTTCACCCAAACATATTAGGGAGTTGTCCAGATGATGTGTGAGCTGTGTGGCAGAGCTGACCTATTCTTGCACAGATGGTCATGAGCATGTCACTGACAATCTTTGAGTCGTCAACCATGACAGTTTTCACTGTGCCGTCCAGCATGCGGATCTTGAGAGGCCTCTGCTTCTTCTTATACTCCAGAGTGTCCTGACAGACAGAGGAGACAAGTCAGGAGATCTGTCTTACTAGATGTCAAAATGCTTGCTGGATCCTACAATCTAGATTATCTATAATAGTCTAAAACAAACCAGAGGTGATTCTGATATTTACAAAGGCACGTTATTTAAATTTCCTTCAAACAAACAATTTATAGAATCCTATGGCCTTTGTTTCATGCTGGTGCAGCAACCCCTCTGCCTCTGGCTGCAAATCTGTGTGGCTGTGTGTTCGCAATGTGCTGTGCTGCACCATCCAGACAACGATCTGATTTCCTGGAGGAGCCAATTCTTCTTTTGTTGAGTCACTGTTGTCATTCCTCACTGTGACAGAGTCAGCTATTTCAGAGTGATTGGTTCAGTGATGTGATTGGCTGACAGTGCATTTGTTACTCACCACACCCACTCATTTATATTCCACTTCTGGGACCCCCTCAGAGACGAGATGGCATATCTCAGAGGGTGAGCTTCGAGAAATTCAACCAGTCCATATGCAACATATATCATTCATTATAATTCATTTAATTCTAGACAGATTTTTTTTATTAATATAAAAGTCCACAGTGATATTTTTGTTTAACACATGATCCACTCGCAATAAAAAGTCAATGATTCATCAGCAGTACCCAACATATCACTGGACAGCAGTTTACAAAAGCTCCAAGTCAGGCTGGATTACCAACTACCCTGGAGCCCCAGACCTCCATGGGCACCAAGATCCATGCTTATAAAGCATCAACTGGTTTGTGTTTGGTTAACTGACAATCTATTGTGAAAATATGTACTAGTAAACACAGTATCATCTGACATGATCAGGGCCTAGGTAGTCACGCTCTATTACCTGATCTAGAGGCCCAGCCTAGCAAAATGACCTTCTGTTATTTGAATATACATGGTGCACATCAGTGTTAATTTCACTGACAAAAACTATGAGGAAAATTTTTCATCAACAACCTTTTTTCCATGATGAAAACAAGACAATGACAAGCTAAAAAGAGATCTTGATAATAAAAACTAACACAAAATCAGTTTCATTTTCATTGACGAGATGTGACGAAAAAGTTTGTGGTGTACTATCAGACTTTGAAAGCCGAGAATGGTCATGGCTGTAATTATCTTCAAATGCCACATGAGCCACAGGCTGGTTAACTCCAGTAAATAGTCTGCACCAGGATGTTTCAGGATGTTTAGTTAATCAGCAAAAACACTCACACCAGAGCAGCATCAGAGTGCGAGTTGTGAGCTGTAATTCAGCAGTAAATTATCAGCCGCGTGTGCCTGACAGTCGGTGGAGCTGCTGAATGGATTTGTGGAGTTTGTTCATTGCAGCAGTGGCTGTTAGCAGTGACCCCTGTCTGAAAGCCACTTCACAGCTGATTCCCACAGGACTCCACTCCGTCTGGACTCAAGAAGGTTTATGGTTTGATTTTGTTTGACAGGCAGGTAGGAGGCTCAGTTATCTGTTAGTGTAGCTGTACTGGAAGTGAACAGTCTGAACTCAGATCAGTTTTCTCTGACAGAGATGAAAGTTTAGTTTTAATCACCAACCGTGTGAGAGGACATGAGTTTAAACCTCCAGACTAACATGTTGCAGATTAAGAAAGATTTCACGCTTTAATAAAGTTATTTTTCTGCTTACTAACAGTGAGATGGTAAGTCAGAGTTTACAATGAACCTGGGTACAAATCCTAGTTGTCTCAGATTAGTTATTTGTGGTGTCAGTGTTTGAGAGATAAATAGAGAGATGTTGAGCTTTTCAAATGATGATTAGCAAATGTGTGCTCATAAATCACCCCTTAAACCTGTCAAAAACTGCTGGAGAAATGACAGTTTGTAAGTGTGTAGAAATTTTTTGGAGTTGTTGAAAAAAAATGTCTAAGTGAATTTTTTTTTTACAACCTGTCACCTTGATTCTAATATCTGATACATGGATTAGCCTCACTGGATTAGTTTAAAGTAGACTTGCACAAATTATAATTTTTTGTAGAGTGTTTGGATGGCCAATTCTGATTTTGTCCGATACATTTTTTTCAAACCACTTTACAGCACACACGATATTGCAATATTTTCTATCTTTGCTTTAATAGAACATTTTAAAAACAAAAACAGTGACACAGGTTAAGAAACATTTTCCTTTTTGCTCAAATGTAACTTCAGGTACAGTATTAAAATAAATAAGTAAAAAAGGCATACATAAATAAAAACATAGATAAATAAAATAATAAGTCTTGGTGGATAGCATTTGTGGGTAATTTCTTGAATAGCCAAAAAATTAAAAATATCTCCTGTTGAAAATTCACACAGGTCTTCAGGACGCATCCGCCAGTAAACGCGCGGAAACGCGCCTCGTCAGTTTCAAGCTGCACAGTGCAGCAGTGAGAGCTCTGCAGTCAAGTTTAACACAGACGATTAACAACTTTCTCCTTCTCTCTTTTGATGTGTGTGCGTGAATGATTAAGCTGAAAAGCCGCCCATGATGTTTCACTTCCTCTCATCGCCCAAGCCGTGAGTTGCACATGTGCGTGTGTGCGCTGCTGATGTTACACGATGTCAATCATGCGGCGCGCTGGGAATTTGACCGCCGTTTTGAATCGGCATATTTTAGACTGACTGGCCGGTCGCAGGTCATGGCCGATCACGTGAAAACCGGCCGATTCCGAGCACTGCCGATAAATCGGTGCAAGCCTAGTTCAAAGACAATAAAACATTCCTGTCTATCTCCTGTAAAGGAAGTACATGGGGACCCCAACAATTACAGGGATTTTTACATGAGATAGACAATAAAACATTCCTGTCTGTCTTATGTAAAAATCCCTGTAATTGTTGGGGTCCCCATATACTTCCTTTACAGGAGACACTGACGCTGAGTACATTTTGCCATCATTCCATTTATTCACTGTATGGGTTGCTGCTGTGTGCTAAAATTTAAGTATTTGAAGCATTTAGTGGTGTACAGACTGAGTGCTAGACTGACTCACCCCATTCCTCAACATGTAGTAGTCCAGGGCCTTTCCTGCCTCCAGCCAGATGCCTTTCTTTGGGTCTTCATCAGACAGAAACAGCCCATAGTCATTGGCTGCAAAAGGAAACAGAAATACTGAATGACTCATTGTAATTGTGTTTCTTGGCATCCATCCACATGTAGATATTTAGCAACTTTGGAGCAATTATTGTCTCAAGTACTTGTGCTGGATTTAACGTTTGAATCCTGTGCACTAGCTTTCCCGTCCATGTTAACCAGGTCAGTGGGTCTCTGGATGATAAACGCCTGTTTCAACACACACATCTGCTCCAAATATATCAGGTTACACATTTTAAAATATGACCACTTGTCTGTTGAGGGTGAGACAGGAAAAGTGGACCATTTAATAGGCTAGAGAGTAAATCAAGCTGCTGAGTCAGGCAAAGCCTGAGATACTGGCTTTGACTCTTTCCCTTTCGAAATGTAAAATGACTTACAGGTTGAAACAAGTAATGCAGAGAGCTACTGTTGAAATAGCTTATGTAATAACACATAACTTTGCTTGCACAGTGTGGAGCAGAGGCCTATTCTCACTTTACAGCCACATTCTTCTGCAGAGCCTGTAATCAACTAGACAAAGATAACAAGCCCACAATTCACCTTGTCTGACACATTCTCTCTTGCATTCCACTCCGATTTTTACTCAAACTTCCAAATATTTGCTGTCTTTAGGAAGTTAGTGCGTTGGTTGCATTAGTATCTTCAAAACGTTTTTGTTGGACTGCAGGATACAAAGTCAGCGCTATAAACTCAAAAGTAAGTGAGTACATTAATGTGTTAGTGCCTCTGCCCACCCACATGCCTGCCTGCAGAACGAGGAGAGCTCTGATGCTGTTATTTTGCAATAACTAGGAACTGCAAACAATGTAGATTCTAACATATTATATTCAGGACAGTAAAATAACAGAGGCTACACATTTCTCTGTCACTGTTATTTAAAAATTATACAATTTTGCTGTTGGTTATATTATCATTATCTTATTCAATTAAACAGCTCAACTCCTATTATTATAAATCAGCTGGTCATCAGTCACTTGAATTTGCTGTCATCCATCATTACAACTTCTGACAGCTGTCAATCAGCTGTCAAGATGTAATCTGTTTGTGGCTCAATGTGACAAATCGTCAGCTTCACAGACGATTGTGGGTCAGAATAGCCAGAAAATCATGTTGGCTTGCATACATCAAAATCAGACTGGACGTATTTGAACATCCTGGTATTTTGGCAAACTGCATTTAACATACTATGTATAGTAAATATTTTTCTGGCATATAGTATGGTAGTATGGGGACTGGAAAGCACAGTGTGTTTTCACAGAGTATTGTTGGACTACGACAATTTGTGAAGTTGTGCGACATTATTTTTGACAACAACAGTAATTTACATGTGAAGAGAATCACTCTTAACCTTTTCAAAGCTAAGCCTACAGTATTTTATAGGCCTCTGCTCCAAAATTTTATATCCATAATGAAATGAATATATCTCTGCAACCACAAGGTCTATTTGAATACTTTTGGTGTCATGGTAAATGGAACACTTTGATTAACACTGAGATTTGTTAAGATGTGTAAATATCAGTATATGTGTTATATGTGAAGAGTAAATGAAGATGGCACACAGCACAAATGAAACATTTTGAGGTTCACCTAAAAAAAAAAGCATTTTCAGGATGAGTATCCCTTTGGAATGATGCAGCTGTAGCTCTAAACCTCTATCAAATCATAGTAGGCTACAATATGTGAACATTAACTCTGCAAAGGTTGATTCTGATAAAGTGAAGCAGAACAATATTAAAGAGGTTTTAGTACAGGTTTCATTTTTTGTTTCTGTAAATCCCTAATGATGTTTAGGATATACACATACAACTGTCCGTTTTGTTTTTTTCCTCCATTTCCCACTCCAAACTGACCAATACACACCTACTACATTTGAAACTGAGTTTCTATTCTGAGTTGTGGAGGCCCATATCTCCGTGACGGCTTGGCCGATTTGAGTGATTGACACCTTACTGGATTTGTTAGAGCCAACAGAATGACGCTATACCCACCAAGACGATATTGACAGCACTGTAAGCAAATCAGAGTCAGCGGAACGCGTTGTGGGGCGATGTCGGCTGCTGTGAGTGGTCATTGTTATGCTTCTCCCGGCAGTCAAGTTTTTCTGCCCGGATTCATTTGAATGACGGACAACAAGTCGGTAAACTGGAATGAAGCGCGAGTTAACGGCAGAATGAGCTTTTCGCAGCAAAAGCAACAAGGTAAGAGAGATATAACAAATATATTTTCGCGAAAAGATTTCTGTTGTTGTTCTTTGGCCTCTAGCTCTCTGATGCTTTGGGGTAGAGTGCTTTGGTAGAGTGGAAACAGCGGAGTCTCAGCTTTCATTTGAGATGAACGCCGTGTGTTTTGCATAACGTGTGGTCGAGTTAGAGCCTGAAATATACCTAGTGGGTTGGAATATCGGTGCTGTATGGAGTTGGATTTGTTTTTGTTTATTTAGTTGTTGTTTGAGCTGTGTTTGGGGCATGTAAAAGGGTTTTTACAGCCTTGTAGCCCAGGTTTTGCTGTTTAATTTGATGTGCAACATCACTACATTCTTCGTGATCAGTGTATTGTTTCACACTGTGCTTGCAGTCACTCTACAAGTCCCCCATTTGGGGGGCTTTCTGGCTTAACAGCTTGATATGCTCCTGTATGATTACCAGGTGTGTTAATTTACTGTAACCTGAGTCACTAGAAAACCAAGTAGTTCTGGTCTTTAATGCTCATTCTATCCTAGATCAGAGCTCATAATTATCCACAAAAAGCTGCAGAAGCCTAAAGCTGTTTTACATGCTGAATATAAGGGCCAAACTTCCCTCCGCCACTATACCCTACCATCAGCTGAGTGCTGTTTGAAAGGTTTTCATATTTTCAAAAAATGCAGGATGTGCAAAGCTGTTTTTTTTTTATTACCTGCAAAACGGGCAACCAGATGGCTTGGATAAGAATTGAGGTACGCAAGAAAATATAGTTCATATTAAATGTTGTCTGACCTCATCAGAAAGCACAACTGTTTATAGTTTTTATAAACAACCATGCTGGAAGGGAGGGGTGAAAAGTCAGCCATCATAGAGTGGGAGGAGACATGATATTATTTAAATGTTTTAAAAGTGAAATAATTATGACATGATTATGATAAGAATAAAACTAGAATTTCCACCTTGTAGTTGTATGCCTCCACGAAACTGTCAAATTGCAGCTACACTTTACATTCATGCCTGTGAAAACGTGGACACTTCAAGTTTATCCTTCAGTCCAAGTGGACATTTGTGTCAAATTTGAAGAAATCCACTAGGGTGTTCTTGAGATACGACATTCACAAGAATGCCACGGAATAGGTCACAGTGACCTTTGAAATACTTATCAGTTCCTCCTTAAATTCATGTGGACGCCTATGCCAGAAGTGAAGAAATCCCCTCAAGGCATTCTTGAGATAATGCACTCACTGCAATGGAGCAATGGACAGACTGACGGACGGACGGACGGACAGACGGAGGGACGGACAGACAGAAAACCCAAAAACATAATGCCTCCTGCCACAGCTATCTCAGGTGCAGAGGCATTAAAAAGACAGCCTGAGACCCTGGTTCTTCTCTTACCTATGTGTGTTTGACTAATCACGATGTGACGTAGGTGTGAAAGTTGGATTGTCAGTTTCTAAAAGTTACAGGACCTGTCTGACATAAGCCCCCCCATCCAATGATCCTAAAATCCAAATACTGGAAAGGTTGTAGTGTTGCAAATTTGTGTGCATGCATGCATGTGCGAGTGTGTGGCTGGAGCAAGAAAGAGAGGAAGAGAAAACTCACGCTGGCCGAGCTGTGCCTCAGGAACTCTCTCCCTGATGATACGACAGGCATCGTACACCATGGTGGAGGGCTCAAACTGCATTGTCTTAACCACGTTCCCCACACCGATCTTTAGTGACAGGGCCACCATGATTGCTGCTCTGCACCTCCACCCAACTCACACCTGCATGATCGTCAATAGAAAAGTTAGTCAAGACAAATCAATTGACACAAATATACATCCAAAAGTCACACGCACTGTGTCAATATTAACACTTCTGATCCAACCCAAGCTCTTCAAAGACACGGACAAACTACTTTTTGCATTGTAAACACAATCACACAGATTATTGTTGACAAATCATGTTAATACAGGTGAAGTGTCCTAGAAAAAACACATATATTATCTTGCATATGACTGCTTAGATTTGAAAGTTTGGTTAAGCCAAATTCTGTGACCTCTCTCTAACTGTGATATACTGAGCAAGACTTAGAAGCTAATTCTTGCCCCTCTTGGTGTTTCTTACATATAGTTACTCTGGCTGTGTTAGCATTAGCAAACCTGATAAGATGTGATGTTGTACATGAACGACATTTATTTCTCTCTATTCTATAATCTGTTAAATGGAGTAAGTAGTAAATATTTCTCAGTACAGAGTGTGAAGCAGCTGACTTCAAAATGAGGAACACCAGTTCTATTTACATGCACAGCAGTTCAGACAGGAAACAGTTACGCATATATACATGATGAAGCCACTGGTTAAGTATAGTTATGCACTGTGAAAACCAAAAAAATGAGACACTCAAACACTAAAAAGATTGCTGTACATGTTATTACTTTGTTTTTAGAAAAGCTAGTGCAAATTGAATCTTTTTGTGCTGCAAGAATTGCAAAACCTTTGCCAGATCCTGGAGTAAGATTAGAGAGATAGTGTATAATAAAGATAGTTTAAGCAGGAAAAAGCGTTTTTCTTTCAAAGCTGTTCAGAGATGACCTTGTTGTTGCAGAGTGACAGCACTGAGGGAGAAACCAGTGTGGCATGTGCTGGCGTCAGAGCCTCATGGGATTGAATGTCACAACACAGATGCCCTGACACCCTCAGCCTAAAAATCCGGCTGACACTGTATCACCATGAGTTCCTCCTTTTTCTGGCTCCCAGCTTGATGACAGGCGGATGTAGCTGGGGTGTCAAGCTGAGAGGGGATCAGATCTCAGGTTGTAGCAATCAAAGTTAATGCTGGGTGCTGAAGTAACACACAACATTAGACTTCCTGCTTTGAGATATAGGTGACTACAGTTTCTTGTTAAACTACTGAAAGGTTTTTTTTAACAAAATGTTTATTCAAGCAGAGAACAGAACATCACTGCTTGGTTGTGGCCTGCAGAAAAACATCTGTCTCTCTTGGGTTTTATGATTTCACCATTATTATAACCCAGGTCTCACTTATCCAGTTGTATGCTCAGTACTTCACAAATACATGCAATGCTTTAGCTGGTTGCAATCTGCAATTCACCATCAGACACCACTGAATTTCTCTAAATCTTACCATTTCACCTTTAACACAGCATGACTTAATGATTAACAAATCGTCGTTTTGTGGGTGAAGTAATCCTTTAATATGCACTTTAGTGTGTTTAAACTAGGAAGAAGGTGAGTAAGGTAAATACCTGATGTAACGCAGTGTTTTAGTCAAAGCCCTCCTGCCAAGTCAGATGCTGAACTTTTCTCTCTGGCTGAAAAAAAGGAAACAATCCAGGTTACAATCATTTTTATTCAGCTTTTAGTTTTTACTGACAAATGAAATCCCAGTTCTCCCTCCCAAGCAGCTCTTATTTTCGAATTAGACTGATCACAGAGATCCAAAATGCGATTGTATGTCTCTGAAACAATCCCCTTTTGTTGCATCTTAAAAGTGAGCAAACTATCCCATTGTTGTTGAGGAGGTGGAGAAGGAAATTTAGAGAAACATTTGGAAACAAAGTGTCTAACTTGGAGATATCTGAAAAAATGGTTTGCAGTAGGGCTGCTCGATTATGGAAAAAAACATAATCACGATTATTTTGGTCAATATTGAAATCACAATTATTTACACGATTATGTCTTTGAATTTGGAACAGCATTTATTGAACATGTTTGGAACAGCATTTATTGAACATGTTAAAAAACACTCTCCTGTTAAATATATAAAAATATCTTGTAATGTAGTAGCAGGGTCCGACGTTAAGGTTTTTTCCTACTTGCCCTGTCGGGCAAGTACTTCTCAAATCTACTTGCCCCATCTAAATTCTTACTTGCCCTGCGTAAGAGGTTCTTTTTCTGGCTGTGTGGTGCATATTTTCGCTCATAACTTATATCTTACGTCAGCAGAGATGATCAGCCAATGGAGGCAGCAGCACATAAAAAAGCAGCACACTGCAACTGGCCCCTCCGAGGACAGAAACAGGAGAGGAAATACACGATTACAGGCCTGGAATTAAGTCATTTTTAGGGCAAGGCCACTTTGGCCATTGATAAATACAAATTTATTGGGGCATCATGGCCAAAATGTGGGGCACCAAGGCCAAAACAAATGGCGCAATAACAATATGTGCTAATTACATTGAATGAAGACAAAACAATATATGTGTTGAAAAACAGTATTGAGTTTATTAAAACTGGGTGTGCATGACTGAGGATATATCTCGTTTCTTGTTGTTTTGATTCATGTCCCTTATTTTTTAAGTCTTTGAAATCTCTTTATTCTTTTGTTATCTCCTAGTTATTAAGAAATTATTATTAGAAGTCGGTATTTAACCAATCCTACTGTATACACTGGGAGCAGTGGGCAGCTGCAATGCAGCATCCGGGGACCAACTCCAGTTCATTTGCCAATGCCAGTGGTCAGGGTCACTGACAGGTGTATTCACCTAACATAGCCTACATATCTTTAATTATATAATTATTCATATGTCTCTATGTATACTTTTACATAAATTCCCAATATTTTATTTGCCTTTAAAAAAAATCCTCTTCCTTCATTTAATTTGACAATGTTTATTGTATTATATGTATTAATTATCTACAGAATCTTGTATGTTCTTTAATGTGTTCAGTTTATTAAAAGAAAAACAAAAAACGTTTTGGTGAATCCTGCAGCAAAGTGAACCCTCTTCCTTAGAGATGATCTTTGCCTCCCAGTTTGTTCCTGGCGGCAGAGCAGAGTGAACCATCTTCCTTCTCAGAGGATCTTTGTCCCATCTCCGTGTACGCAGTGTAAACATCTTTCGCTGGCGATTTGACAGTCACTAGAAGCACATTATGCTTCCCTTGTAAAAGTTTCTGTGTGGTAACTGTGCTAACATGAGCTAACGTTAGCGGCTAAGGACTGAGAGGCTGTCCGGTAACGTTATGTGTGTGTGCATGTGTCTCGGAGTGTCAGTAACGTTATGTTAACTTAGCCGTAGCCTTGCTATGCTGTTTGTCATAAAAAAACAGGGCATGCTACACTGGCCGTATGGGTAGGAGGGGCATTACGGCCACACACCGGGGACTCCACGGCACTGGCCGTTTGGCCGTGGTATAATTCCTGCCCTGCGATTAGAAATAATAAAAATAAAAAATCCGAGTCGGTGCTGCTTGCCCGATCGGGCATATCTGCGCAGGGACTGCTGGCCCGCCGGATATTTTTACTTGCCTCGGGCATTCGGGCAACCGTTAATGTCGAACCCTAAACTGTTGTAGGCTACTGCACTCAATCTTTTGAAAACAAGAAATAAATAAAATACAATAAGAGACAGATACTTCAACAAATGAAGTGGTTCTACCTTTTTTATCAACCAAGCGACGCTGCTCAGCCTCACCCTCTGTCATCTTTACACGTGCTTAAATCGCCGGCCTGGATCTCCACTCTCCACACACGCGGGGGCGGGGGCGTAGCGGTTGAGTTGCGCATGCGCGTCTCAGAACGGAAACACCAAATAATCGTTTTTCCTCGATTATATGAATTTTGAGATCGTCTGGAGCCAAAATCGTAATCACGATTAAAATTCGATTAATTGAGCAGCCCTAGTTTGCAGACAATCCATAAAAGATGATAAATAAGTGAACTGTTGAAAATATCATCTGAATACAGATCTAGGGAACAATGTATATCCTTATTGTACTATACTGAAAAAGTCCAAATATGAGGGAGGAAACAGGTGGTTATTACAGAGTGGCCCTGAAGGAGACGCAGCTACATAGTTTACATGTCTTCTGAATTGATACCAAATCTTTAAAGTATTAAGCATAACAGGATTTTTAACATACATTGAAAGCTTGGTTGGAAGTGAAGAGTATATAAGAGCAGGTATAGAAGATGAAGGACAGCATGACTGGGCTTCCAATGTACAAAATAATATGAATACGAATTAATACGAAATTGGGTGCATACACATTCACTAACAAGACTTTTGATTGTATTAATGTTCCTGCAACTATGAGATATCTTCCGTTTTTGTGAGCAATAACATCAGTAGGTGAGAACTAAATTCCTTTATTAATTAAAATAGCAACCCCTCTTGCTTTAGAATTAAAATTAGAGTGGAAGACCTAACCTATCCACGGAGAGTGGAGCCTATGATGATCTTTCAGTCTAAGGTGAGTCTCCTGCAAAAACATTATATCAGAATTAAGCCTTTTCAGATGATTAAAAACTTTGGATTTTTTAGTAGGAATACCCATACCACGTATATTCCAACTGAGAAAACGAACAGGTGTGCCTGCACTAGGACTACTGGGATTTAAATTAACAGAGCACATTTATGTGATTTAAAAATCCAGGTACAACAAACAAACAACAGAAAAACAAAAACAAAACAAAACAAAAACAACCCAGTCATCAGTATAATCGAATGAGATATAAGAAATATCAGTGAACTAAATAAGAAGTTTGAAAAAAGATAACATATCAACACAAAATGCTTGCTGTACTTGTTATAGTTTCTTACAGACGTATTCACACAAAATGAGACATTATCATATTGCTTTTAAGTAACAATTCACCTTGCAGAAGAAAAACTGCACAGTAGAGCAACTAAAGTGGTCTAATATAAACAAATAAATAAGCAAGCCTCACATGTAAAAAAGTATTAAATGTAGTCTGAAAGCATTAAGCCTGCCTGATATCATTACAACATACTGTGTAACAACCTCACCCAATGTTCATCTTCTTAACATAACCTTTGGCATCATCTGCTGATTCAAAATCCTTTTCCACACCTTTAAAGCTAATCCGAAGACGGGCCGGGTAGAAAAGACCACAACGAAGTCCCTCCACGCCGTGCAGTTGTTTTCTGACTTCGTTGAAGGCCGCCCGGGCCCAGGCTAGCTTAGCCATATGGTCCGGGAAAATCAGGATCTGCATATCCCCAATGACGGTATGCCGGGCCTCTCTCGCACGTCGTAGAACATTGGCACAGTTGTTGTAATAATGAAACCTGGCAATGATGGGTCGTGGTCGCTCACCAGGTTTCAGCTTCGGCTGGGCGGTTCTGTGCACCCGGTCTAGCAGTGGTTCCTTATCCAGCTTGAACGCGTCCTTAAGCAGGGTGGCGACAGCAGCAGTACTGGCGACATGTCCTCCGGGACCCCCACTATTCTTATGTTGTTGCAAAATCATCTTGATTCAGGGTCCTCACACTTGTTTTCCAACTTTCCAACAAATTTTCAGCTCAACAACATCATCTGTGCAGGCAGAGAGCAACTCCTCCATTTCTCCCACTGTACCTTTGAATGTAGTCAACACGGCATCTGAAGCAGCTTTATCCTTTGCCAGTTGTATCTTCAATAATAATAATAATAATTATAATAAATTTCATTTGTAACGCACTTTACATAAAAACAAATCTCAAAGTGCTACAGAAGGCAGTGGAGATATGCTATGCTAAGAACAGACAACATGATAAAATACATTAAAAGGCTTTAGTAAAAAGGTAAGTCTTCAAGTTGCGTTTAAAAGCGTCCACAGTCTGTGGTGCTCTCAGGTGGTCAGGGAGAGCATTCCACAGTCTGAAAGTGGCCGAGCAGAAGGTCTCCCATGGTGTTGAGTCTGGTCCTGGGGGGGTTGAGGAGGTTGGCAGTGCGGCAGGTGCGTGAGGAAGTCTGAGGAGTGAGGAGTTCTTTAAGGTAGAGTGGAGCATGTCCATGAATGCACTGATGTGTGGGGAGGGAGACCTTGTATTGAATTCTGAGTTCAACGGGCAGCCAGTGGAGTGATTTGAGGGTGTGATATGGTCATGCTTGCGCACCTTCATCAGGATCCTAGCAGCGCTGTTCTGGAGGTATTGAAGCCTCTGGATGCTTTTACTAGGGATCCTGATGAGGAGTGCATTACAGTAGTCCGGCCTGGAGGAGACAAAGGAGTGGACGAGCTTTTCAGCATCTGCCAGGTTGAGTGATGGATGGAGTTTTGCAATGTTCCTGAGGTGGTAAAAGGAAGTCTTGCACAGGTGTTTGATGTGGGTCTCAAATGTGAGGTGGGGGTCCATTTTAATGCCGAGGTTAGACGGGGATGTTCTCACCGGAGAAAGAGATGTTGGTGAGGGTGGATGATCTGACCTGGTGTGGGGTGCCAACAAGGATGGCTTCAGTCTTGGAGCGGTTAAGTTGTAAGAAATTTAGCTTCATCCACGCCTTTATCTCCTCCAGGCAGGTAGTGAGTGAGGCAGATGGCAGGAGTGCAGAGGGGGTGGGATCTGTCCGGAGGTAGAGTTGTGTGTCGTCAGCATAACAATGGAATGATATTCCATGCCTGCTGATAACATGGCTGAGGGGGAGCATATAGAGTGTGAAGAGGGTAGGACCCAGCACCGAGCCTTGAGGGACACCACAGGTGACATGGTGAACTTGTGATTTTGCCTCTCCCAGTGCAATATACTCAGTTCGCTCAGTGAGGTAGGATGTGAACCACTTGTGGTTGGTATCAGTGAGGCCGATGGTGGAATGCAGGCGTTGAAGGAGGATGTTGTGGTTCACAGTGTCAAATGCAGCTGTAAGATCCAGAAGTATGAGGAGGGATGGGGAGCCGGTGTCCAGTGTCATCAGGAGGTCATTTGTGACCCTGACCAAAGCTGTTTCAGTGCTGTGGCCAGGACGGAAACCAGACTGAAATTTTTCTTTTTCATACAGATCATTTTGCTTAAGATGGTCCTGAAGTTGTGCAGCAACTGCTTTTTCCAATACCTTGGAAATAAATGGAAGATTGGAGATGGGTCTGTAGTTGGAGAAAACATCAGGGTCAAGGGTGGGTTTTTTAAGAAGAGGTCTAATGACAGCAGTTTTCAGGGCAGATGGAACGTGACCGGCCTGAAGGGAGTGATTTATGACCTTGGTGATAAGGGGGCTGATGGCCGAGAGGTTGGCTTTCACCAGGACTGTGGGGAGGGGGTCCAGGGCACAGGTGGATGGTTTCACTGACTTAATAATGTTCTCAACTTCCTGCTGTGTGGTGTCTGAGAAACAGCAGAAAGGTTGGGCGGCCCCAGACTGTGGGTGGGCCATCTGGGCAGGCGAGTCGGTAGAGCTGGAGAGGAGAGACCTGATGGAGTCAACTTTTTTCCTGAAAAAAGTGACAAAGCTGTCGCACCGCTCCTCTGAGGCTTCAGAAAGGGGGAGCGCTTGTGGTTTGAGGAGATGGAGAGTAGAGTTTATGGTGGAGAACAATTTCTTGGAGTTACTAGGGCTATTACTGATGATGTTTGAGTAAAACTGTGACCTTGCATCCCTGGGAGATTTAGCATAGGCCTTTTGGTGTTCTTTATAGGCTTGTTTATGCATGGTCAGTCTTGATGCTATGAAGCGCCTCTCCAGGACACGCCCAGCCTTCTTCATCTCCCGCAGCTCACTGGTGTACCTTGGGGCTGAGCGCAAGAAGGAGACTGTTCTGGTCTTCGGAGGTTGATTGTAGGTCGGCTCTAATTGTTGACAAACCATCGCCCAGTGCAACTCCGAGTTCAGTTTTAAAAATCTCTGCGATGTGTGTCTCAGAGAGGCTAGTAGTTCTAGCTTCAAGGCTTCAACGCCAAGGTCCTGAGGTCCTGCCCGGGGCAAGGTTGAACCATTGGGTGGGGTTGACACACCTGTAGCCGCGGTCTCCTCCTGGGAGCCAGGCCTTAGTTGCTGAACTGCAGCAAGAGCTCTGGCGTTTTTACCGGCCATAATAATTCAGTCAGAAAGTCGAGTAGCCAAACAAAACTTGTTGGGATATCTTCCTCAGACAGTTTTTCTTAAAAAAGGGCTGATGAATAACAATTTAAATTGAAATCTGTAGTAGCCTCTGAATATACGGTCTGCTCCATCTGTAGCTCAGCAGCGCCTCCGACAGTTCAGTTTTACAAAAAAAAAAAAAAAAACAGCTTTCCAGCAGTAAAATACTTCTTTAACTTTCTTGGCAAGAGATAGATTTTGTTAGATTTGGAGTATCATAACAAAGGATCTGAATACTTATTTAAATGAATAATTCATTTTGGGGTTTTTAATGAATTTGCAAGCATGTCTTTGCCCTGAAGATTGAGATGCCTTTAATTATCCGTTGTCTGTTAAAAAATTCAACAGATAAAATTCAGAAGAAAGGTCATTCATCTTAAATTAATAAAAATTCTCCCATGTTTTCCAGTTACCATTGGTTTGTGCAGAAAATACTCAGTACCCCTGTTACAAGTTATGTGACATCAGTTCTTGCAAGTGTTTTACTGGCTGACTCTCTGCAGCAACATGTCTGAAAGCATTTCAGGCCTCTGGCTGGAACATGCACAGCTCACTCTCATTCAGCACAACATGCTGATTAGGGGTCAGGTGATTATCAGCCAGGCTGATTATCACCTGTGATATGAAGTAATTTTACAATTATCAGCATCTGTCACTCCCTCACTATTAGCACAGGATCTAGTCTGTGTTCAGTGGGATAAAATGAAATATTTTTTTAATTGGGGGGGCGGGGGGGAGGGGGGTGGTCATTGTAAGTGCTTCATCTCCAGATAACTTGGATCTTCCTCTCCTCTGCTCTGGAATAACAGAGTTCTTGCAAGATCCCACTCAAAGGTCCCGATGTCATTTCCTGTTTTAAAAGCCTTTCAATGCCTTAAAAGGGCATTTCAGCTTCTGTATCTGTATTCTCCCAGCTATGATTCAGCTGGGAGCAGTGTATCCTGTCTGCAGTGAATGTAAGGACAGTTTCTTTGGCTTGAGGGAAGATGAGAGGGGACTCATCTAAGGGTTCATATAGGTCTGTGTATTACAGCAGTTGTTTTCAATATTATCATTAAATTTAGGACCAAAAAGCTAAAGCTACTTAATTCTTCCAGTTTGATTAGTATCAAGCCAAAGACTGAGGGGAAGTCTGGAGACTTCTTCTAGAAAATCTACTGAAAATGCTTCCCACTCCACCTTCACTGAAAGAGGAAGTGCTGAGTCACAACAGTAATTACTGAGAAATGAGGAAGAGTGCCCGAAAGTCAACAGCAGCCATGACAATTAGTTTAACAGAAAAAACACCAGAAAACAACAGTGAGGCTGACTTTCAAGGAGAGGCATTGATCAATGTATTTTATGTAACAAAAGGGGGGATGTTAATAAGCATGTACACAATGAAAACACCAACTTATATTCTTCTTTGGCATGAATAAGAATTATTAAGTGCTTAGGTGTAATTGAAGGTTTCCAGCAAGCCATCCGTCTGTTTCTACATGTGTCTCAGATGAGTTACGTGTTCTCATCTCAGTTCAAAATAAAAAGAAAGCTAACCAAGATGAAGACAAGTGTTCATTTCAACCAGTCCAAGAGGACATTTGTGCCAAATTAAAGTCTTGTCTTAAAACTCTTGATGATATATATACACAATTGTTGAATTAACATAAATTAAGTTATGTTAATTATGTTAACAGTTTGTCTACTCAAAATGTTCAAATTATCTAAACACAATACAAGTTGAAATACATTTTAAGTTAGATAAACCTGCCATAAAAGTGTGATTAAACAAACACTACAGCTTCTTGAACTGAGCTGGCACATCTAGCTCTCTTTAAATTAAGTAAATTTAAAAAAAATAATAATACATTAAAACAACTTTTAAGTTATTTGTCTTCTATTTTGGGAGTTTCCATTACTTCTTCATTGATTCATTGGTTTCTGAGGTGAATATGACTTTGACACATAACTGAAAATTAGTTACTGAGGATTGAGCCATACTGTACTTCTAAGGCTGACAATGATATTTGAAATTTTTTTAAAAAATTTAAATAATATATCAGTCAATGACAGCTTTTGATCTTATCATCTGTAAGTGTGTGCATACTGGGGTCACAACCTGAACGTCTACACGTACTGGGACTTCTCTTGTTTGAATGACATGAGCATCCAAATAATGAGACAAATTTCCACACACCTAAAAACCATACTTTACCACTTCACAGATGCTTTCCTTCATGTGGCTAAACAACTGAATACTCCTATGAATAGACAAAATATGACTAAATAAACACAAACACAAGCAGGCAGGCAGTGGGTACATTCCATTTAGGTGTTCCTGGTATTGTACATGCAAGTTCACAGCCATAGCTCCCTGGCACACTTAAGAATAACTCCTCTCTTATCCAATCTGGGTCTTATTTCCATACTTCTATATCGATTTAATGTGTAATGTGAACATTATACTGTAAGCATTATAGAAATTAAGGATGTAACGATGCCTTGCATTGCAATTAAAAATCGATGTTTTTTTGTGACAACTCAAATCCGTGGAGGTGAAAAATGCATCGCGATGCTATTTTGAAACAGCGGAGGGCGCAATCTTTTATTTATTTTTTTATTGAAAACAATTCAGATTAATATACAGCAAGTGCAATAATCACATTTTAGTATTGTTCAAGGGCGCGTGAACTACACTTTCACTTGCTCAACGACGTACGTCAACGTCACTGTTAAATTTCTGACACTGACAGAGATGGCAACAGTTGTGATTGTGGATGCTGAATTTGAAATCGAGGATGCACCACAGACTTTTAAGTCAGACATGTGGGCGCATTTGGCTTTCCTGTTTTCAAGAAAGAAAAGGGCCAGAAGAGGACAGACAACACTAAAATTGTGTGCAAGTATTGCAAGAGATTAGTGCCCTACTCAAACAGCACGACCAACATGATGCAGCATGTCACTCGGCACCACAGTGAGAAATTAAGATATGAGACCGTTTTCCGTGGTTGAAAATGAAGGATTTCGGCTGTTGGTCAACACACTGGAGCCCAAATACCACATCCCCTCCCACCCACACTTCAGCCAGATGGTAATGCCAGCGCTTTACAAGGAGGCCAAAGCACATGTGGTACAGGCCCTCAGTGTGGCAGATAGCGTAGCAATCACAACAGATGGCTGGACTTCCAGAGCGACCCAAAGTTATGTCAACATCACAGCCCGTGTGATCACTGCGGACTGGGAAATGGCTAGCTTTGTGCTTCAAACTCGCCCTCTTGTTGAAACGCACAGTGGAGTCAACATTGCTGAAGTGCTCAAAGAGGCTGTGACTGAGTGGCAGCTTGAAGTGCAACACACACTGCTGCCGTCAAGTGCCGCCCCCTAACACACATTGGCAGCGGCGCCGTCGACACTAAAGTGTATTTCCCACCCCAGCCCGCTAGGTGGCTGTACCTACACTAGTTGCCAACGGTTGCCAACTGCTAGTAACGGGAGAAGAAGAGGAAAAACTTTGAGACAACAACAACTTGGATTTCACGGGTGAGTTTCCTATCAAAATTGTCTTATTAAAAATTTGAAGCAACCGGAGTTCATACTACGGCGGCCGAGACATACATAAAAAGCTTTTCTCACAGCGCCGGCCGCGCTAGAAATAAGGCCTCTACACATGATCAGCTGTAAAACCGCTTTGCGCTGGCTGTCCCATTGTTTGTCTATGGAGAGGGCAACGCCTGACAAAGTGGCACCGGGACCCTTGGAATCGCACACCGCTCAGATTTTCCGCCCGAGCGCTGCTCTCAGAGTTGACATTATCTGAACTTTGACCGCGCCGCTGCGCCGCACCTGGCGGTGAGCGAGGTGCATTGTTCTTATCATGTGAAGGCTGCTATAGAGCTGTGGGCTGAAGCAGAGCGGCATGGCGCGTCGGCCAGCACCGGTGTGGGTTTGTTCATAGAATATAATGGAGGCGGGCGTTTTGACGCGCGGCATATGGCGGCGGTGTGTGTTGCACTTGACAGGGCAAACGGAATCACTGTCGTTACGGACAATGCTAGGAGCATGGATGTTGCTGTGAGGAAGGCCGGGCTGGCTCCTCCTCCCCATGAAGACAGCTATCCTCAGCAACCTGTCTAACAGACACAGTGGGGAATACAACTACCTGCTGGAGAGCACTGCAGTCAACCCCAGATTCCGAGCCCTGTCAGCGCCAGGATGTGTACTACAGGCTGAGGAATACATGCAAGGCATTGCAAGCCATAGTTTGTAGAGGTGGGATTTTTTTTTTTTTTTTTTTGTAATTTTATTATTATTTATATAATTTATTTTACATTTAAGTGTTTAATGTGAGCACAGATTACCCCTCAGTCTGTACCTCAGGTTTTCAGATTAAATCAGGAAAAAATAAATATATTTTTTCAGTTATAATTTGTCTGCAAGCTCATTTTGTTAAAAAATGATAATAATAAAATATAGAAAAACCGTGAGAAAATCACATTGCCAACCCTGCATCGTGAATCACATCGCATCTTGAGTTGAGTGAATCGTTACATCCCTAATAAAAATAAGTAAATACTAATCTGCTTAATGGTAATATAGCCATGTGCCCGCAAGGGGGTAGCCTCTTGAATAGGAAGGCTGTGTTAAGATAATAATATAGTTCCTCTCACGGGGCTTGTTTTGTATGATGTATTACTCCGCCCTGCAGCATGGCCGTGTAATTTTCTGTGTTCAGAAAAAGTATGGATGGTGACACTTTTCAATAAGTTATCGTGTGGTCCTTTTTAGAAGGTGAAGTTGCCACAATCTGGATCTGGATTAACTGTTGCTTTGTGTCCAACATGTCAGGCTGCTTGTGTTTCTTGACCTTCATACCTGTCTGAACTCCTTCATATCTACACACCCTCCTGTACTCTTCGATCCTCTTCTGCAATCCAACTCACATCACCATCAGCCCACTTGACAGACCCCAGAGCCTTCAGCCATTCTGCCCCCCACCTTTGGAACTCACCACATTTACAATATTGACTCCCTTTTTATTTTCAAATCCCATCTGAAAGCACACCTTTTCAAGCTGGCATATTTGGTCTGATTTAATGATTACACACATAATGAGACTTGCACTGACTATGACTTAATAATGATAATTTTACACGTAATTTGTATGATTATGATTTATAATATAATAGTATACAATATTAAAATGATTATTATTATTGAGTGGCGGTAGCTCAGTCCATAGGGACTTGGCTTGGGAACCCGCAGGTCGCCAGTTCAAGTTCCCGCCCATACCAAAATATGCAACATGGACTGGTAGCTGGAGAGGTGCCATCTCACCTCCTTGAGCAAGGCACCAAACCCTCGAACCGCTCAGGGCGCCTGTCCACAGGCAGCCCCCTCACTCTGACATCTCTCCATTTAATGCATGTATAGGTCCTGTTTGTGCATGTGTGTGTATTTCGGTGCTGTGTGTATATGTAGGCTATATGACAACGGAGAGAAAAGACTGAATTTCCCCCTTGGGGATTAATAAAGTATATAAAATCAAACTAAAAAATGTAATTATATGATTATGATTTTTGTAGTCATTTTATTAACTTATTATTGTATGTTATTGAATTGTTTGACTTTATGATCTACGGATACATTGCTGCTTAGTGTTTTAACTCTTCCTTTAGTGCTTTGAAAGTCACCTATAAATAAAAGTTGTTGTTGTCGCCAGAACTCAGCAATAATGGTGAGTATGATGCATGGAACACCTATATTGTAATAAACAAGAACTGTTCTGAAAATGGAATTTGGCCATCAGTAATGTTACTGAGTGCACCTGTGCTATACTTGATTCTTGACAAGTCAAAATGTTCTCAGGAACAATGGTCTACATAGACATTAAGCATCAAATATTGGCTCCTACCTACATCGTCAGTGCTTAAAGACTTATCTTTGCTGACTTCACTTCCTGTCAGTCCATTCCAGACTGTCACTGTTAAGAGACAGCAGTAAACTGTCACCCTACCCTGCCTGTTCTGTCAGTAGTCAGATACTGTGTATTTCAGCTTTATCTCATGTCCGTCAGTCCACATTCTATTTTAGCGCGTTGGTGGAAGTGTCTACCAACAACAAGGGTATATAACAATAGGGTCTTATCTTAATATGCCAGAACAACAAATGTTACTTTTACAACTGCTCTCCATGGCTGAGAAGTACCGCATGTGATGCTGTGGATCCTCTACCCACAGTCTCTACTGCAAACATCTGCCAGTGACAGAAGCATATGGTACAAGTACAGTACACACGTAATGGTTGAATAAACCAAGCAATCTGTGGGCATTCTCTTCAGCTTTAGAAACATGAGAGACAGATTCATTGACAAAGACAAAAATCAATACACTGTAAACCCATATCCATCCATGACACCAAATTTTTATGTAAAGTCTACACAAAATGACATAAAAACTTTATGTTCACTTGACACATCCCTTGTGAGCTTGACATATTTTTTTTATGTTAAGTCAACAAATTTGAACTTTGATTAATTTGACAAAAATTTATAAAGCCGATTTCATCTGATTAGTATAAGGCCAATAAACAACACTATCATTGTGCAATTAACATATTGGGCTCTAGTTTCTCGGCGCAGCACAGGGTGGCGCAGGGTGGTGAACCCCGCGCAGAGCTAGATTTGAGCAGCGCAACCCGAGGGGCGCTCGGTTTGGTAGTTTGGCAGACCAAGGTGCGCTGAGATGGGTGTGGCGGCGCAGCATGGGGAGGTGTCGACAGATCCAGCTTGGTGCAGTGACAGTTTCGTGCCAAAAGGCTTCGCCGAAGGTGCACTAAAAGCTCGCCAGCTGAAACCAGGTCTACTGTCAGCGCAGCCGGAGCGCAGCCGGAGCGCAGCCCGTGTAAGCCGAAATTTGGCTGACCGGCGGACAGTGCGCACATGTCACCAAAACCTCACAGGCAGGTTTCCAGAATATCAGGCACATTAACAATGCAATAAATACCAAAAAAAAAAACACTATTCAATGCAACTATCTGCAATCAGCACATAAATGTATCTCTATATCGACTGTCCCGTCACATCTGATGTCAGATCAAAGGGGATTGGCACCGTTTGGAACGTTTGGCACGCGTAATGGATACCCAACCTGATTTGATTAACACAGCTGCAAACTAATGAGTTCACATCCCTCTCAGCCAACCACAAACAGCCACAGCATCAGATAGGGAGTATATATTCAGCATCTGTCATCTTAGAAAAGTCAAAAGAAAAGAAACAGAGTGAGACTGCGAGAGAGAAAGAGAGAGCGCGCGCGCACAAGAGAAACGCAACATTGATTTACCATTGTGGTGACCTCCTCCCAGGCTACCTTTGCATCATCAGCCCATGGAGGTCTGCTCGCAGTTCCGTATATTCGGACACTGCCAGCTTGGACCTCCCAGACCAAAACATCAGTTTCCTCCTGGGAGAAGTTTGGCCGTCTGACGCTGCTGCTCTCTTCTGCCATGGCAAATTGAGTAAACTCTCATTACACCTTTGCGCGGCGCATTTAAGGGTGAGGAGAGGGGCTCATTTGATTGGTGTGATGTGAATGGGCTGTGTAAAACCCACCCCATGCCTTCTCTCCTCCCTCTTTCCGACTTGCACAGGTAGGAGGGACGGAGGTGGGACAGACGAGTAGCTGCGCCAGCACGCACGGTGTGCCAAACTTGCAAAATCCACCTGGCCACACCCAGTTGGCGAAGCGCAAATGTGCTACGCCCCCGCCTCGCCCGGTCTGCGAAATTAGAGCCCATTGTGGTGTGTTGATGCTAGATGGGTGAAGTTTCCCAGCATGCCATGAGACAATGTGTTTAAGACCATTTATAAGCCAAAGAAAACTGTGTTTAAATGTGTTCTAAATCACTCAACGTTACCCATTATGCAGTGATTAATGTTTACGTATATCACAATGGCTGTAATGGGTTACAGTTGATGTTGTAGTAAAAGACATTTTGCACCATGAGTTAAGTTGTATACACAGTTAATGAGCTCCCACCTGTGTAAATATATGAGTGTCTAACATGACGTGATGAGGTGAATTAAGAGCACTTCCTGGTTCAGAGCTCATCTCTTTGCCTTGTTCTAGCATAAGAAAAACCTACGATTGGCACAATATATTTTAATAGTTCAAAGATAATTATAAATTTGTTTTTAAATGTGTGCTCAATGTTTTTCTATTCATATGACTGAATTAAATGCTTAAACAAGAAATTTATGTTAAGCTGACGTAAAATTCCTGTCAGACAAGGGTCATGTGACACATTTATTTTGTGCCTGGTGTAATCAAAACTTTTATGTTACTGTATTGTACTAAACTAAAAGTTTTGAGTGTGAGCTGTTTACAAAAAATGTTTAATTGAGCGAATTCGGGTTTACAGTGTACCTGTAGCCTCAGCCTAAATTCTACTTCATACTTTGTACTGTAAAAACATTTTTTATGACTGAAGTAGGGCTGTAGTCTCCTGGTCGACTAGTCGATTATTTGGTCACTAAGCTGTCATCCGACCAAATTCTCATTAGTTGAATAACCGCTGTGTTACTTTCATAAGGAGAACAGTGCTACATCAAAAGCGTTCCAGGATTAATCCATTATTTCCTGTATACACACAGGATGTCTGCGGGTGACGCAGACATCCTGTCTGTATACTGACACCGTTTCCCTCAGTGGAAACGAAGCTTGTTTTTACTTGTTTTTCACTGATAAGAAACAATAAATTGTGAAGACAGTAAAGCCTCCACTAAAATAGCATTTTGTGTGTGATTTATCCTTCAGGGATTTATACTTCGGGATTTATCCTGGCTTCATATGAGCAGAGGAAATCTCCGCTCGTCGCTAGGCTAATGTATACAATGTAAAATGCCATAGGCTGGCGTTAATAACATTAGCATGTTGTATTTGCTTGGAAAACGTGTTTCGTATATATTGCGCATATTTCAGTGAATGTTGTGAGTTCTAATGGAGCCAAATTATGTACCATTACCTCTGTTACATGTTGCTGTTGTCCCTGGTTTTATTTGAGAAGAGGAAAAGACTGCTAGCTGCTAGGCTAATTTATACAATGTAAAACAGCATAGACTTGTGCTAATAACGTTAGCATGTTGTATTGATGGGGGAAATGTGTCCAGATAAAGACAAGTGTTTGTCTGTCAGTTCTGTGGTTTATAGTGAAGCCAGTTTGCGTACTTGTGTTTGAAATTGTCTATATTAAGCCATATTTAATGTGTGTTTTGAATCAACTATATAAATAAAGTTTGATTTGAAGTAAACTTTACAGCACTTAACACAGTCCTCCACCGCCGACTAGTGTTTTGGAGGTGTAACTGCAGAGTGACACAGACACACCACCGCAGAAGTAAAAAATAACGTGCAGATTTTTTTTCCTCACAACTAATCAATTAGTTGAAGATTATGTGCGACTTTAGTCAACCAAGATTTTCTTTAGTTGACTACAGCCCTAGACTCAAGTTTATCTAATTTCAAATTTTCAACACCAAACCATGTCAAAAGGAGAAAAAAAGCTCTCCAAACAAACAAGGCTGAAAGAAATAATAAATGAAATAGGTAAGGATTGACCTATACCAACAGACAAAATAGAAGCCCATGAACCATGATGATAAAACCAATAAATGGAGGTAAATTAAAATTACAGTACTAACATGATAAGTAAGTGTGTGTGTGTGTGTGTGCGGGTAGCTTGTTATCTTCTGTCTATCCTTGTATGCTGTTTTTATCTGTTTTGCTATTGTACTGTATTTTTTACTGTGACCTGCCAAGGGACTACAGACGCGAATTAGCTTGAAGCTATAATCTGGTACGGTGCATCAAATGGTGACATTTATGTTTGAGCTGTACATTGTCCCTTTTAAATAAATAAAAGGAAAAAAAAAAAGTAAACTTGACAGACTCCAACCATACCACTGTTAAATATTCATTCACAGCCCATAACAGATAAGTGTCAAAAAAGTGTTCATGTAATAGTGTCCATGTAAATATTTTCTTCTTTTGGCTGTCCCATCGCCACATCCACCCTTCAACACACAACCCTGACAACATGTCTCTATATGTTTACAAATGCACATAACATTTTGTGACAAACATATCAATATACGCACACCATGTTGTTATGATGTTATGAGCCTGGTAAAGTCAAAATCACTCCCCCTATGCTCAGACAAGTGTGGTCACTGGCCCCCCTGTAGTGAGTGGTTCCACAGAAACATTCCCCATTTATTATTCTATTTTTCTACCTCATTTATTAGGCTGTAAGATATTCTTCTTGATCCATTCTTGAAATAATGGGCCTTCTACAGCTTTCCACTTTCTCATTATCTGTTTAACAATCATAATACTTGTCTGAATCCAATTTCTGAGGGGTTTTACAATGTGGTCAATGGGTTGAGGATTTCCGAGTATGTATACACCAGGACAAAACTCATAATCTACCCCTGCAACCTCTGTGATGTACTGATGGACTCATGATCCAAAAGGTCTGTAGTTTTGAGCATGACTACTGCAGTGCATGGACTAAGTCACCCACCTCCCCACTACAACTCGAACAGTCTGGTGTTTTTTTAAATACTAATCTGAATAACCTGCAAGGGTACCAGTAGAATCGATGGAAAATTTTGAATTGTATTAACTATATTCTGATATCTCTGGAAACGTCCTTGGTAACACCAATGATTTTATCACACTCATCTTCTTTATACTTGGTGCCCAAGTCCCTTTCCCCACTGTATTTTCAGAGCTGAGGTGAACTTGTAACCAGACTTGTTTATAAGCATAGAGTAGTAGTGAGAAGCCCCATGTCCTGTCTCTGCAATGTGCAATATCATCTTAATGAGGTCCAAGCCTAAAGGAGAATTATGTGTTCAGCCATAAGTACTGATAAGAAGATGTTTTAATTGGAGATCTCTCCAAAAATGATTATTGGCTAAATTGAACTGCTCAACAAGAGTGTCAAATGATTTAAAGGGCCAGTGTGTAAAATGGGTTGAAAACCATTGAAAACAGTGACATCAGTGGTCAAATTCTAGATTGCAGGGCTCACTCGCTCACCCCTCCCGTCGGGTAAATGATGGTGGCCTCGTAGGGACAAAAAGCCTTGCGCAGACACGAGTTTTTCAGGAGTAGGTCTATCTAGTGATGAGGTGAATGTTTATTTAGAAATCTAAACCATGTTACGTAATAATAATAATAATAATAAATCACTCACGAGCAGGAGACCAGAGTAGCATTCGGGAAAAAGGCCCGTTTATTTGAGCACTCCAAAAACTCCGGTAACACTCCAGGGGGTAAAAGACTCCGTCCCAAACTCTGACTCTTCTAGCGTAACACACACACTTAATACACACATACTCGTTTACAGTACCTAGTGGGTACCCCCTCCCCTCTCTGCTCCACCAATCTCCAGCCCGCACACTGACTGACAGCGTAGCCTGTAAACAGAGCTCAGCTGTTTATTTAGCCTAGCAATATCTCCGGACTATAGTAGCTGCAATGGACGACTTTGAACGCGATTTTGAAGAGTTTCTTGTAGCGGACACAGACCCAGAGCCATACCTGTTTGAGCCAGAGCATACAGATGAGGAACTCTACGTGTTGGATGCTGAGCGGGCGAGAAGAGAGGCTGAATCCTCTGCTCCCATTTGGCTGCACAGAATGGGATTTGGTGCTACTGCTACCATCGTTGGGGAGATATATCATCCGGAGGAAAAGCGCCGCAGAGAGTGCATCACAAGGAGTGAAGTTGCGTTTTCTTTTCCTCGCAGATGACGGTTCGGGTTCATTCTCTCCTGTTGCGTGGTAAGTGTGGTCCATTCGCAAACTTTATAACTAAAAAAACTTTTCACTACTCTCTATCGACAAACTACTAACGCTCTCTGCTGTTTCCTCGTCCTTCTTCCTTCCTTCCGCTGTCTTCGTTGGTTTATTTATACACTGACATGGGACAGTAGGAAGTCAGGGGAGGGCCTTAGGCATTGTCAAATTCACCCCATAGCTCAAAAAAACTTGAAAAGGATTTTATGATATAAAGGAGGGCAGGTATGGATTTGCCTGGGTCCGTAACAAAAACCAAATTTCGCTGGCTTAAAGCATAAGTGTGTGTGTAACCCCCAATCCTGACCCCTGGAAAATTTGGGTCTTTTCTAATTGCTGTGGCAAAAAGCTCTATTGCTAAACAAAATAGTAATGGAGACAGCGGCGAGCCTTGCTGGGTTCTGCAGCTGAGTTTAAAATATGAGGAAATTATTCCATTGGCTTGAACCACCGCTTGAGGTGCACTGTATAATAATTTCACCCATTTTATGAATGTCCACCCAAAACCAAAGATCTCTCAATCTCAAAGATTTTAAAAAAGATAATTCCATTCCACACAATCAAATGCTTTTTCAGCATCAAGTGAGATGACTGCAGTAGGTGTATTTCTGCTCCTGACCACCCACATTACATTAATCAGCCACTGAATATTATCAGAGGAAAATCTATTATGAATGAACCCGACTTGGTCAGGCTTTATTAGAGTGGCTATAACCCGACTGAGACAATTTGCAAGGATTTTAGAAAGTATTTTTGTATTTCTGTGATATAAGAGAAATTAGACAATAATTTCTGCAATCAGTAGGATCTTTGCCTTTCTTCAAGATTAAAGATATTAGTGGGGGGCACCTCTCCTTTCCCAAGTACCTCATTATACATTTGTAACAATAGAGGAGTGAGCTCATCGGAAAAACACTTGAAAAAATTGGCTGTAAGTCCTTCAGGCTCTGGTGCTTTGCCAGACTGCAATGTTCTAATAGCTTCTTTTATTTCTTCGGCTGTGATCGGGGCATCAAGAGATTCACGCTGATCCATCTTCAATGCAGGAAGGTCTAACCTAGACCACAGAGCTCCATATATAATTTTCTAAATGTGTCATTTATATCAGTTGACTTAGTCATGAGGACCCCTCCCTGAGACTGGACGGCAGTTATTGTGACCATGGACTCTTGTTGTATAATGTAACGAGCCAAAAGTTTCCCCGCCTTGTCCCAAGATTCAAAATACTTTTGCCTAAATCTGACCAGTCCAAATTCAACCTTCTGTGAAAGTATGTGATGTACTAATTTTTAGCTGTGGAACTAGTTTCAAATTTTGTGGGAAGAAATTTTGTTTTAGCTTTCCCTCAGCCTCTTCCACCTTTTTCTCTAAATCTGCAAGTTTTCTCAGGTTATGTTTTTTCTTATGTGATGAAAACTGGATTTTATGTTCCCTAAAGGAAGCTTTAACTCTTTGGGCCCTGGGCATTTTTGGGGTATTTTTACTGCCTTTACTTTTAAGCTTATATCACAGTCACTGTAAAGGCTACATACACATGCTATATCTTGTTTTTTTCAGGACAATCTGGGCTAACCAGATTTGCCATCATTTCATGCCCTACTATGTGTCTATTCTTACATTTTTACATGTATCTCAGCATAGCAAGTTGGAAAAAGACATATTTTGCCATATATGAAGAGGGGAGACTCTCTGGAATCTGGCAATATAAGAACCATGATGCTGGGACATTCTGTCACTTCACAGCTGTCCAAAACATGTGGTTTGTGCCAGGCTGACATGATTGCCAGTATGTTTTCATTATTGCAAGAAATTCCATTGACTCATTCACAAGTCAAAAATGTGTTTTATCTGAAAGAAACATGCAATATTTACATCTAAGATCATAGAAAAATAGTCAACCAAGTGCAATGATGTCCTCCAAGATAATATTTGCCACTTTGTTTGCAGTAAACAAAGTTTGTTGTTGTTTTTCAGTTTCAGTTATACATATTGGGGGGGGGGGCATTTTGGGCATTGGGGGGGGACACATTTTCCCACTCAATGTATATGGTGACTACAGCCCTGTCATGCATGCATAATTAGGCTGCAGTTGTCTGGGTGTGCAAAGGTGAAGTGGCTGGTCTTGTCATACAAAGTTTGATGGAGTGTCAACTGGACAATATGGAGATATTTGCATCTTGAAAGCCGGACAGGGAGAAACACACAAAAGCCTAAGGCGTGGTAAGATACGATATTCCTCACTAATTGAAGTGACTGATAACAAGATCTGTATAATGGATTGTAAAGAAATTCGTCAGGTTTTTATTTTGTAGACAATTAATCTGGATTTATAGCATGATGGAATGACAGCACAATGATGTGTGTGGTATCACTGGAAAGCGCTGCTCCTGCACTTTCATGTGATATGCGTGGCATTTCTGTGCGAGTCTGCATTCACGAGTAATCCATCCAAGAGTAATGTGTGTGCAAAGCTGTATGAAAGCTCTGTTATACATAATTTTAGTGTAATTTTATCATTTTTTTTTCGCTGTGAAAACACTGGACTACTGACAAGTGCTTGGTCTTGTCGGAAAGATATGATTCCGCTGTTTCACGTGATATGCGTGGCTTCTCGCTGTGACGCACGGTCGCAGAGAAAATCCACAGAGAAGAACAGGTGTGAATTTGGACGCACAATGCGTCGTTCGGGCCCATAGGGTTAAATGCTTCTCAAGTTGTGCCTGCTGATGGGGCAGAAATAACATTTGTTGCAATGAAAAGATCAATCTTAGTTTTCAACATGGCCTTAAAAGCATCTTGCAGAAGAGAAGAATTTAGTCTCCACCTTTGTGGATTGCTTTGTTTTGTCACTGTGGGTCAGGTTGAGCGGGAGTATTTCTTTAGAAAAAAAAAAAAAAAAGTAAATCCTTGTGAACACACCATGGACTGCTGAGAAAAAAGTATAATCTCTCCCAGTAGGATTGAACAGGCCCCACACATCCACCAGACCCAGGGCAGAGCATAGTTCCTTAATTGTAAGAGGTGATTTCGGGGGTCTAGATTTACTGGGGGCACTTCAGTCTAAGACTGCATCCAAAACAATATTCATATCCCCGGCCCAAAAAATTGGATAACTGCCCCGATCAACGAGTTTGCATTCAAGGTTCAAGGCATCACCATCTGGGGCATACGTATTTGCTTCAATTAATGTCTTCCCCTGGATTTCAGCTAGCCTGGAAATCCAGACCCAAATCTAGAAAGATTTAGGGTCTGGCCATGAGTAATGAAAATGGCCCAACACGAGGGGCGGCACCAAGCATGCATTTGTAAATATCACTGTACACAATTGGATAACACTACGACAATCAGAACAACACAACGGGTGACGCATACACTTAGCTACCAGCGGAGCTAACTGGTAGTTTAAGCACCTCTTTAAAAATCCCTGCGATGTGAAAAATACATGCCAAGCAGTCTTTTGTGTGACAATGGTGCGCGGAGCGGAGTCCACGCGGTCGTAAAATCTGAGCTTTGCACGCACAGGGCTTGCGGACGTCCGCTTTTTGTCTGGGCGGACCTCCGGGGACTCTTGCCATATCCGGTGGTAAAACAGCAAAAACGTCCTTCTTGCAAAGGAAAGATTCGAGCGCCGTCTTCCAAGTCTAACTTGTTCATTGGTTTCAAACAACTGGTGTTCATCTGTAGCCATCTTGCAATGTTTACTGACTGATTCCTGACTTTGTCGTCGCAGCACTGTCGTCATCTGTTTAGCTCGCCTCTGGCACGCCTATATCAGATACACCGATGTGACTGGTGCAGCTTGGTTTCATGGGCATAGGTAATGAGCATCATTACTGATTGCCAGAGTGACTTGTTGAGCAAATTCAAATTGTGCTCTCGCGAGAACTCCGGATTTCCAGGGTAGATTTCAGCCAGAATGGTAAGAAAACTCCCCTCATCATCTTTGACCTCTTTATGACATCGAAATTGTAATTGCTTATTCACCAGTGTAATTACAGCTCTGCTTTGACTAGTTCCAGAGCTACAAAAGACATTGCTCACCCAATCTTTACATATTTTTTTGGAGTCTCTCACCAAAATATGACACTCCTGTAGAAAAACAATATCATACCTAAAGTGAAAATTACCTTATTCCATTTGTTGGGCTTTCCCATACCATTAACATTCCAAGTGGCAAGGCGCAAATTATTGTTACCATAAGTAGACATAGCAACACTGTACTGAAATGTTTAACAGTGGTAGTGAGCAAGTTACATGTCTTGTTACTGAAACTAATGCACAGGATGAGGCCTTCACATAAATTAACACTGTGCAAATTAGAATTAAATAAAAGTGCATGAACTGTCAATTAAGTAATTCTGACCAACCAAGCCCATCAGTGGCATCTTAAAAGAAAAAGAAAAAAAAAAAAAAAAAAAAAGAGCACCTTTAAAATGTGGTCAATCTCAACTACAGACAAAATGTTCATTTTAAGCAAAAGAAAAAGTCAGAGGAGTGCTTAATATACAGTACGTTGCTCTGCATGTATTTATGACTGTGCATGCTATATATAAACTAATTCAGCACTATTTTGTTTAAGATTCAGCAAAACAAACTCCATGAGCAGGGGCGCCGCCAGGGATTTTGGGCCCCATGAAAAGAATTTTTACTGAGCCCCTTACACAGCCGGCTGGGAGGCCAGCGAAAATTTTTGATGCTATTTTACATAAAACTATGCATTTTGATGGTATTTTTGACTATCATTCCCATATTTGTGAAAAAAGAACAATCTCTTCCTCCACTTCCACATTCCTCCTTGACAAACTTGAAGAGGATCCTGGACCTGGCTCTGTAGAGTGTACGTGACATACATAAACAGTATAGTATTTCCTATAATGTAGCCTAACTATTGTAATAGTTTCAGGTGGCCTCCCACCATTTTGTTTTACTTAAAGGTGCTTTCAGTGATTTGACCAAAAATAACAAAAGAAAATGCGATTTTCACTAACAATCCCACACTGCTCACTGTCTATGTCCTCTTGTAGGTCTAATTTATCTCCAAAACCGTAGACTCACAGGTGGTGGCATTGGATTTGGGGTGAAAAAATACATATATGAGGCTATATAGTCGTTAATCTATTTAATCTTCTGATTTCCAGAATATGTAAACATTTCTCTGATTGGATTGAGAGCAGTCACCCAGTCTGCTGCACACACCACAAATTAATATATATATATATATATATATATATATATATATATATATATATATATATATATATATATATATATATATATATATATATATATATGCTTTTTAAACCATTAAAATTGTTCAGAACGATTTTTATTTTTTATTTTAATTAATCTTTTCCATAATAATAGATTCATCTTTTATATCTTTTGTGTGTATTGTTTTTTGTTCTTATCTGACATTTGAGTCTGTAATAAAGTTTATCATTATTATTAATTCAACACAGCTTCTCACCTCCTTCCTCATGTGGGGGTACTGGTTCAGGGGCAGGTGAAGTTGGGGGCTGACGGACAGCTGCTGTTGCTGCTGCTGCTGCACTTGACATGTCTGTTCGGAACGAGGCATCATTTTGACAGAGGGGAGGTCAACTGATTGAATATGAGCAGCTTGCTAAACGTTTGACTGTATTGATTATTTAACTAAAACAACAGTGAAATGTAAAAATCCAGAGTTTTCTTCAGAAATATAAGCTAACATGGGGAGAAAAGTGAGCTAGCTTATAGACCACGGACAAAGTTAATATTCCATAACTTTCCACCACATGAACCACTAACAAACCCACTTTGCTTTCTGAAATACTGGGTGACATTGACCCTCGATCTGAGAGACCCACCGGGACTCTCAGATCGAGGAGAACGAGCTAAAGAAATAAACTCTTCTTCACGCTACATACATACTTTGTAAGTACCTGTGCAACTGTATTTCAGTAAAGCCAACCAGAAATCAGCACTACTAGTTTTATTTTATGCTGGTCACAATGCAGAATAGGCTGCCGTTGTGCCAAGCTAGCTTGTTGTTAGGATGCTAACTTGTAGCATGTGTGTGTCAGTGTGTTTGTGTGTCATGTTAGCTTGCACATGTGATTATTGTTATAAGACTTTATTGTCTGTTGCTGTCGCCTGTAAATTGAATGTTTAGGCTGTTTTATTTTTGAATACTTTACATGAGTGTGTGTGCAATTACAGAAATAACATTTATGCTCAAAGATATATACATCCTTTATTAAAAGCCTTGAGGGACATTCACCCTTTCCTCAATGAGAATATATATAATACTTGTTTAATTTACAGGTTTCCACCATATCAAACTAATTCCTCCAACCAGAGGGACCTTGCATCGATTATATATTTCTCCATTTCATTCTAATTGTATTTAAAGAGCACTTTTCATGTTATATTAAAATTGTTGCTTCATAAATACAAATGTATTGTATCACCATGTGTCACATGGTCTTATTTGTCTTTTAAGTGGAAGCTGTAAATGTGTTAGTGTGACTAAGTATGTAACTTAACTTGTATGCTGCTATAGTTGTCATCCGATAGCCAGGAACATTATTTACAGTTTTATGTTGCAGTTTGAGCATTTTGAGGTTTAAAAGACCTTCAGAAAAATTTCAAGTTAAAGTTAGAGTTTATTCACCGACTATTTGAAAAAGTTGATTGAACGGTTACATATTTCACTGGAATTTGCAATTGATTTTCAACTGACAAATTTGGATGCAATTAGGCTCCAAAATGATGATAGGCTTGATTATTTGCTCACTGTAAAGGATGAAAAATCTCACTATTGCAAATCCTGGTGAAATATGGTCTAAACACGAATGTTTAATCTGAACGTCTGAAAAAACTGAACGTCTTTTCACTGGTGACCATAGTCGTTTTTTAAGCGTCTTTTCAAGGGAAAAATGTTCGCTGGGTATAGATGGATGTAGCAACATGTTGTCAAGGAAAAAGAAAATGACCACCAACGAGATGAGTTACAAGGGGTCACGTTCATCGGCAGCTTTGTTTGGGTGGGATGGTTCATTCCGAATGAAATCTATGGCTTTTTGTGGACTTTTGAAGCAACGCAGACCCTTCTTTATGTCAACTCTGGGCGTGGCTGGATACTGGAGAGCGAACTTGACACCACTCTGGTGCAGCAGCTTCTTGCACTCCCTGAAGGCATCCCGTTTCGCCAGGGTCCCCCTGGAGAAATCAGGAAAGATCATGACTTGTTTCCCATTCCACTAAACTTCTCCTTTCACTTGGGATGTGCAGAAAACATGATCCCTGTCCCCTGATTGTATGAATTTTGACCAACATAGTCTGCCTGCTGCGCCTGATGTCTGCTGTCCAGTGACCGATTCTGTGAGCACGTTCAGCCATCCCCTCAATGGTGTGGTTATGTCCTGCATTTCAGATAGATAGCCCTCTCCGAGAATGCGACTCGGTCCACAGATTTACAGCCCTCAGGAATGCCAAAAAAGTGCAGATCATTATGTCTGCTCCGATCTTCCATATCATCCACCCTTTTACGGAGAGCCTCCAGCTTGGTTTTAGTAGCAGGTGGGTCAGCCCTTAGCTGGTTTTCAGCGTCTTCTAAAAAGCTCAGTCTCCCTTCTACCTCATTAATTCTTGTCACAAGTGTTGTCAATTTATCCTCCATCGACGACATGGCTTTGTGTATCTCTCCCAGACTCTGGAGCGAACCTGAAATTTTTAGCACGACTGTGATTATGTTTGCAATATCTTCTGCAACATATTCACTCTGGCTTTCTCCATCCCTTTTCTGGTGTGCTAGCGCATGCAGAGCTCTTGGCATTGTTGTTTTTACAATTTGTCCAGCATGTGCCTTTCTACTTGCTGGGGAGCTATGTCGGCATGGCTCCCCAGTGGTTTTGCTTAATGAGCCATTTACATTTACATACAAAGCAGGTCCTCTTCCAGAGTCCATCATGTTGTTTCTACAGCAGCCCAGGATAGACAAACCAAACACTGGCTCTAGATAGGGCCATTTGCATTTTTGCTGCGGCTACTGTAGCTCTTCTACATGCTTGGCACATGGAAGAAGTTTCAGTTCTGCAATCTCACTGCTATACACCACTAAGAGCTACACAATAGACATTTGAGAGAGTCTAAAATGACAATTCTGTAGTATTTCATGTATGTACCACGCGTCACCAGGTGTACAGGTCTCAAGTCAGTAAATTAAATGCAGTGTTTCACTGCCCTCTCTGGTTAAAAGTTTCCAGTCTGTTGTTTTGTGAGGTCACAATGAGGTCACAGTAGAGTAGACAGCGAATCACCACAAATGGAAAAAGTACTTTCCCTAAGAGTTGATACCAAAATAGCATCAAAGTTAAAGTTACATGTGAAAATCCTCCATTCAAAATTCATCTGAAAGTAAATAGTTTTGTCAGACTGCCAGTGACAAAAAGGTAAAGGATCACCTGTCTTCTCTTTTCACTTTAAGTATAAGCTTGACAGTAAAGCTGTGAAGCAGAAGTAAAACAAGCTGTGGTGAAGAACAGTTGACCACGAGTTCACAGTGCTGCAGAGTCAAACAGCTCTTTGCAACCAACAAGCTCAACTGTCTCTGTTCCCAGCCACACTCAACATCCTGTGTGATGGTGGCCTTCATCAGTGGCAGCCCTGCCTGCTGCCTGAGCTGCTGCAGCAGAATGTGGGCAGAACAATACTGAGTCACAGTCACTGCACACTCTGCACTATGAACAACACAACTAATTGTATTAAGGTATTTCTCTGCCTCAAGTTGTCACATTTAGTGACTCATTTTTAGCTCTGTTGTTTCACTTTCTTGTATGTGCACTTCTGTCACTAGTGACTACAGATAAATCAAGTTAAAAGTCATGAGATATGTTGCTGCTGTGGGCCCTGATAACTGTTTAGTTTTAGTGAAGGTAGCTGTAATACCTCTATTAGAAAAATAACATTTGGTCAGTCATCTTTGACACTGGCACCACTCTCCTACCAGTCTTTTCACAGATGTGTCAGAATACACACACAGCTCCTAAAAACCCCATTTGATGAAGGCGAGACAATGGGAAAGTACTGACAGTAGTCCTATAACATATATATGCATATTTCTATCTTGTGCACAAACCAGTCTATGGCACAAACACAGGGAAATCACCGCCTACTCACTCTTTAGTGCTCTACGTATATTTTGGACACAGCCTTGGTCCTGAAACTACACACAGGTTTTGTGCAGTTGGCCTCAGGTCTTTGTGCATCTTTTAAATTCAGTACTAGTACATATTTAGCAGGGCAACATGAGCACAAGACTGTATAGCTACTCTACTGCCTCCAACCCTGCAAAGGAATTCAACTGTGCATTCCTCTGGAATACCAGCATCAGAGCACAGAGACAGAGAGAAAGAAGGAGAGAAGAAAGAAGAGAGGCTTTATTCAGTCTTATGTCACTGGCAGCCAACACAAGAACTGCACAAAATGCAGCCAATCCCAGTGGAATACAGGAATGTGAAGAGGGAGAAGTTCTGTGGAAAGAAGATAACATCTCATCTACAATTTGAGACTGTTTCCAACTGACAGAAGTCGATTAAAAACAAGGTTGTTTGGAGTAAATACTATATATGCCATTTCCTGTTTACATACAGTACAGGCCAAAAGTTTGGACACACCTTCTCATTCAATGCGTTTTCTTTATTTTCATGACTATTTACATTGTAGATTCTCACTGAAGGCATCAAAACTATGAATGAACACATGTGGAGTTATGTACTTAACAAAAAAAGGTGAAATAACTGAAAACATGTTTTATATTCTAGTTTCTTCAAAATAGCCACCCTTTGCTCTGATTACTGCTTTGCACACTCTTGGCATTCTCTCCATGAGCTTCAAGAGGTAGTCACCTGAAATGGTTTTCCAACAGTCTTGAAGGAGTTCCCAGAGGTGTTTAGCACTTGTTGGCCCCTTTGCCTTCACTCTGCGGTCCAGCTCACCCCAAACCATCTCGATTGGGTTCAGGTCCGGTGACTGTGGAGGCCAGGTCATCTGCCGCAGCACTCCATCACTCTCCTTCTTGGTCAAATAGCCCTTACACAGCCTGGAGGTGTGTTTGGGGTCATTGTCCTGTTGAAAAATAAATGATTGTCCAACTAAATGCAAACCGGATGGGATGGCATGTCGCTGCAGGATGCTGTGGTAGCCATGCTGGTTCAGTGTGCCTTCAATTTTGAATAAATCCCCAACAGTGTCACCAGCAAAACACCCCCACACCATCACACCTCCTCCTCCATGCTTCACAGTGGGAACCAGGCATGTGGAATCCATCCGTTCACCTTTTCTGCGTCTCACAAAGACACAGCGCTTGGAACCAAAGATCTCAAATTTGGACTCATCAGACCAAAGCACAGATTTCCACTGGTCTAATGTCCATTCCTTGTGTTTCTTGGCCCAAACAAATCTCTTCTGCTTGTTGCCTCTCCTTAGCAGTGGTTTCCTAGCAGCTATTTGACCATGAAGGCCTGATTGGCGCAGTCTCCTCTTAACAGTTGTTCTAGAGATGGGTCTGCTGCTAGAACTCTGTGTGGCATTCATCTGGTCTCTGATCTGAGCTGCTGTTAACTTGCCATTTCTGAGGCTGGTGACTCGGATGAACTTATCCTCAGAAGCAGAGGTGACTCTTGGTCTTCCTTTCCTGGGTCGGTCCTCATGTGTGCCAGTTTCATTGTAGCGCTTGATGGTTTTTGCAACTCCACTTGGGGACACATTTAAAGTTTTTGCAATTTTCCGGACTGACTGACCTTCATTTCTTAAAGTAATGATGGTCACTCGTTTTTCTTTAGTTAGCTGATTGGTTCTTGCCATAATATGAATTTTAACAGTTGTCCAATAGGGCTGTCGGCTGTGTATTAACCTGACTTCTGCACAACACAACTGATGGTCCCAACCCCATTGATAAAGCAAGAAATTCCACTAATTAACCCTGATAAGGCACACCTGTGAAGTGGAAACCATTTCAGGTGACTACCTCTTGAAGCTCATGGAGAGAATGCCAAGAGTGTGCAAAGCAGTAATCAGAGCAAAGGGTGGCTATTTTGAAGAAACTAGAATATAAAACATGTTTTCAGTTATTTCACCTTTTTTTGTTAAGTACATAACTCCACATGTGTTCATTCATAGTTTTGATGCCTTCAGTGAGAATCTACAATGTAAATAGTCATGAAAATAAAGAAAACGCATTGAATGAGAAGGTGTGTCCAAACTTTTGGCCTGTACTGTATATTCAAACATGGCAACTAAAACACTGACATGAAACTGGTTACTCTACTTTATATAGCGTTTTTTTTTTTTTTAGCCTTTCAACCATCATTACTGTGGAAAGTGAAAAGCACTAACAACTTACTCAATCTCAAAGTACTCATACTGAGTTTGCTGAATGGAGACCTGATACTTTCTGAGAGATAATGTTGTATTTTTGCATCTTTAACTAGAATTACCGCCTTGTAGTTGTGTGCCTCTGCCAACGAGTCAAGTTGCAGTTTCCATACACGTCTGTCCAGACTCATATTATGTAGTGAAGACTATAAAGGTATGAAATGTCTTTTTTGGCAAAAACGTATGATTCCAATGAATAATTTCTGGTGAAAACAAGCTGTCTTCAAGTAGAGACAATTTTCACAGAGGAGTACAGAGAACTGATTAAGAGCTACATCACATGGTGCAACAACAATCACCTGAATCTCACCATCAGCAAAACCAATGAGCTGGTGATGGACTAGTATAGGAACAGGATGCCTTTTTCGTGGCTGGTCATTCAGGGAGAGGAAGTAAAGAGGGTGGGCTCATACAAGCACCCACAGTCAAATTCCTTGTATGCATTTACATGCTTAGCCATTAGCTGATACAGATAAAACACAAAGTTCTACCCATGACACAGAGGTGGGTGATATATTGAATATACTCTGCGTATTGCGACTTGTTCAACGTGGGATGTAAAAATGACCATATCTTGAACATTGAGTACGTCACATCATGTTTTTTAAGCCACTGCCATGATACTTGCTTCTGCGTTTTGGCTTTCTCCCTCTCACAGACAGACTCACAAACATGATATGTCACACACACTCCTCCACCCAACCAGATCACTTTCTTCTAAGTGATAATGTGACAGCAGGTGAAGTGTGTCATATCAATACATGAGCTGGAGAGCTTGGAGTCTAACAGCGCAGCAGCAACAGTTTAAATTTCTGCTAACAGCTAAAAACAACTGTTGACTGGAAGCTTCAAGTTCACAGCTAAAACATCAACACTTCTGGCCTGAAACAAGCTGGGTGCTTCAAAATAAAAGCACCAGTAGTTCCACATTGATTTGTTTAATTATTACAATTCTTTATTTACGTTTGTTGTAACAGTACTTTATTTAACTTTATTATAACAGCAGCTACTTTATTAAACTTTACTGTAACTGTAGTTAATTCATTAATTTTGTATTTTAGTAGTCTACAGTAGTTTAGGGAGATTTCTATATTAATATTTTATATGGCAATATTATTTTTAAGCCATATCACCCAGCCCTACCATGACAGTAGACAATGCTTGAAACATGGAGGTTGCTGCAAAGCTACAAATTTTGAAACATTGATGCTTCACACACATCTACAACCTGACAGCACAGATGATCTATATAATCAGCGCAGTTTCAAGTCACCAATTCAATATCTGACCCAAATGTCTCCCCTTATGTTTTTTGCCATGTGCACAGACTCTGGCACATGCCCAGTGCATACTGTTACTTCATCATATCATCAGTCTGGTGTACACTGTTAACATAGACTTGCTGACTGTGCTGCTAATTATATCACACTGCTGTCACTTTACCTTGCACTTATGACTCCATATGCTCTGTAGTCCGTATAGATTTTAATTTTAATTTTATGTTTATATTTTACTTTCTCTATTTATCTGTACTACTGCTCTTTATTTTGAAATTTCTATGGCATGTCAGCTTTTCCGCCCTCCCTCAAACAATGCTAGCAGCCTAGTGCCAGGCAGACAATAGGCCTTTTTAGACAGGAATTGTGAAAAATTTGCAGGAAAGCCCAATCAGTCTTCTTTCAGCATTGGCAGTATAAAAACAAAATCGGGGAGTGCGGCAAAATGCTGCCGGCCTACTTTTGTTTACAGAATGTGCCTTTTTTGGCGCAATGGGGGGCGTGAGCAAGTAGCAAAAGGTGTAGCTCAGTGTGTGACGTAAACAGCGACGTGGGAGGGAAGCCGCGGTTAGTCAGTCCTTCAGCAATTCTCTCGTAAGTCGGCCCGTTCTTCACCGTTAATGGCCTCTTCATTTGCAAGGACAAGGAGGGTGCGCAATTCCTTGTCTCCCCAGTTGCTCATCTTTACAGTGTCTGTCAGGTTTGCTGCTCATTCGTGCTATCAGCTGTTTCCTGTTTATCCACCGCCAGTGGGTCGCACGTGCGGCGTCATCAACAGCTCCTCCCACAAGTCATCAACAGCCTCTCCCGTGGCAGAGGGCCGCCTCGTTCTGTTTAAACCAAAAAGGTTCCGCCAATATGACTACTCTACGAGGCTGAAAATTGGGCATCTTGGATCAACGCGCCAGTCCGGCTCTGTGTGTCAAAACACTTACAGCTTGCCGGCAAAACGGCCCAACATTCGCAGAAAATCTGGCAGTGTAAAAGGGGCTAATGGTGAGCAGCCAAGAAAAAGACAATGAGGATATTAATCAAAATCATCTCACATCGATTGCAGCCCCCCAGAATCAAACTGATTGAAGTTGAAGAATTTGTGATACCAGTAAATATCATATTGTAGTCCAAAGAATCAATATATCATCACATTTTGTTGCTATACACCACTAGTTATTAGTTTTTAGTATTCACAGGAAAGACTTCCAGGGGCTGGCTGAACTCAGGAAACACCATCCCCTCCTCTGGCCTTCTGTAACACAGTCTTTCTATGATGACTGATTAGAAGTGGTTGCTCAGCGGTTCCATGATACTATGAAGTGGTCTGTAATGTTTTGTTCCCTACAAAATAAATCATTGTTGTAACAGTATGACCTTGCATGTGAGCAGACAAGCAGCTGCTGTCACAGTATCAAAAGAAAGCTCATTTGTTACTCTAAAACAATTCATGTCCATTTACAAAGGGAAATGAAATGCTCCTTTTTTTCTGATCTCTCCACCACAGCCAGTTTCTGTGTGAATAAATAAACCAGAATGCTCTTCAGTAGGGCTGGGTTAAAATGATCAATTCTTCCGATTCAAATCGATCTTCATTTGAAGGACCCGATACTGATTCATAAAATCCGAGATCGATATTTTAATTAGAGTTGTACCGATACCAGTATCGGAAATGCCTCCAATACTGCATAAAATGTGGCATCGGGCATCGGTGAGTACAGCCTATGACTAATCTGATACCACGCATACGTACGCTACAGGCAAACGAAACGGAGCGGAGTTCTCTGCTCGCCTCTCTCTCTGTCTCTCCCTCTCTGACAACAGCAGCCCTGCTTTTAACCTGTGTCTTGATCTGTGTCAACACTGGATAATAATAATAAAAAAAAAGTTTTATGGCATTCATTCTACTATTATGTATTTATTTCTTAATATTTTACATAGAGTTTTAGGAGTTGAGACATACAAGAATTCATATCCCATCCATTTTTATTTTATGCACTGGTATCGGATCGGTACTCGGTATCGGCAGATACCTAAGGTTTGGATGGAAAAAGTGGTATCGGTACATCTCTAATTTGAATATATGCTTTTTCCCACAGATGTGTGAAGCTTCATCCCCGTTAATCTCTCTGGTAGTAAATGGGCACCAGCGTTAAATTATTAGCAACCGTTGTATTGAGAAGCTCCGAAGTTACTGGCTTTTTTATCTGTAACTGTTAGCTTACTGTTTTTACGTTTTGGTGTAATTTATTATTAGGGATGCACCGAAATGAAAATTTGTGGCCGAAGCCGAAGCCGAATATTATTAAACGCTTGGCCGAATACCGAGTACCGAATACCGAATATCATTGTTTAGTTGTTCATTGGTTTTTGCAGATGATCCCAAAATTGGGACCCACTGTGCGATACCAATGAAAACATCATGGTCCTGAGTAGTATCACGATACCACAGCAAAAATGAGGCAGATGTGCCTTTTGTCATTTATGAAAAGATAAATCACTTTTCTATAATACATCACTGATATTTCAATGGAATAAATTACTTATTGACCTATTCATACTTCAAAAACAGCATCAATAAGTGATTAACATCGGGGGGATCAAAATAAAATAAATAAATAAAACAAAAATCAACCAGCCACCCTCCTCCCCTGACAGGTCCCTTCATAAGTAAAGAACAGTCCCTAAAGTGCAGTGAGGTTTGTGGGCCGTTACCTGCCAGAAAGAGAGAAATGTGAAAGGCTCGTTTCTCCTCTGACACGTCACGTACCTGTGTTCAGCTGGCTCGGCTGTTCAGGTACTTCTGGGCAGTCATGACACCAAGAAGAGGATATTATTGGAACCGACTTCTCTGTCGCCGGTAAGCCAATGGCCGCCGTATTTGACAGGAATACATTAACGTTACTGTCTGTGTCTGTGACCCCCGTTCAACCCACAACCGATGGGATTCGCCTTTCGTTTCTGCTGCTGGTTGAAATCTGTAGGCTGCTCGCACAGCGTGCTGAATGATTTAAGCCTATTTTGCTCGCTCAAAACTATTTTTAGTCGCAAATGCGAGTGCCGTGACGGATGGATCGCCACACTACCGTCATTTTATTCCGCCCGTCACGGCACGCTGTTTGATTGCGTTATCAAAAGGCCGCTATTATTCGGCCTTGCTTTTAACTTATTCCACCGAATACCGAATGTGATTTTTTGCAATATTCGGCCGAATATATTCGGTTACCCCTCGGTGCACCCCTATTTATTATCATGCTGCAGCAGCCTCTCCCCCAGCTGTCTGTGCATTGGGGCTGCAGCACCACTTTTTACACATACACACTAACACACAAACATGGAGTAAAGATGCCACGGTGGAGACAGCAAAGTGAAAATAACTTTAGTTGACAACAACTAGGCTTGTTACTGTGAGTGCAATAAAAGCTCCATGAGAAAATAGTCAATATTTTATCAGCATGTCAACATGAAGAAGTTACAGTTCAATCAGTATAGTAATGTGACCTGCAAGCAGTGAATCTCCTCAGCAGCAGAAGGAGGAGCAGAGAGGACAGGAGGACTGACTGATACTGACTGATTCCTGTGTTCTTTATTCTTTCTAAACTTCACTCAGTATTGTGATGTCAGGAATTTGATTTATTTCATTGCCATTTCAGATTTGTTTGCAGTGAGATATTGAGTTTATATTGTGACTTTGCAGTTGCGGGGACGACACATGCAGCAAAGGGCCACAGGCTGGATTCGAACCCGGCTGCTGCGGCAACAGCCTTGTACATGGGCCGCCTGCTCTATCCACTAAACCACCGTCCCCCCAAGTATGCTGCTTTTATCTCTGCAGAGTTCTCATTGGTCTGACTGAACTCCCCAGACATCTGATGCAGGATTGGGAATTGGCTCAAGCCTAAAACAAATCATTTCTGGTGCTGGAGGAGTGGCAGCACATGTTGTCTTGACCAAATATGGCTGAGCAAAAACACCACAGCCCGGTCTCTGTAGCACACTGGAATGAAAAGCAGGTTTCCTTAACTGGTGTGAGAGTGAACCATGACACAACACACTGACACCTACCCAGCACAGCTTTTACCCTACAGGCTGGACATGTGTGGCTGGTGGTGGATTAGCAGTCCAGTTACTGAAATTGTACAGCCTCCCTGTTCAGCTGAAAGACATACATACTCATAACAGGCCACAGTAAACTAACAGTTTGAACTGAACCTGTAGATTCAGTTCAAACCTGTTCAAGGCTGTTCTGAGTTACATGAAAGGCTTACAATTAAACAGACATAGCCAAACATGACTTAATTATATATATATATATATATATATATATATATATATATATATATATATATATATATATATATATATATATATACACACACACACACACACACACATATATATATAAATGTATATATATATATATATATATATATATATATATATATATAAATGGATATATATATATATATATATATATACATATATATACATATATATATATATATATATATATATATATATATATATATATATATATAGATAGATAGATAGATAGATATAGATATTGATATATAGATATATACATATATATAAAATTGACACATGAATGTCCTCAGTAATTTCAACAGGGGTCCGTTTCAGAAAGGAGGTTCAACAAACTCTGACCCTAATCCTGAACTCTGAGTTGAGTAACTCTGAGATGGGAAACTCTGGGTTAAGGGTTTCAGAACAGGTGATTTCAATCGGTTCAATCAACACAGAGTTTGTTCACTCTGAGTTAAGCGTGTGCACCACGACTTTAAAAAGCCGTCATTAATGGAGCCCCGATACCACAATTCACCATGGCAACAAGCGACAAGAAAAGTTCTGCATTTTTTACTCCTCTGGAGTTGGATATTTTAATGTGCTCAAACAGCGAATTTGAAGCTGTTTTCAGGAAGAAGAGTAACACGGCTGCAGCAGCAAAGGAACGGGAGTCGGCGTGGGAGAAAATTACTGCTCGAGTCAATGCGCAAGTTTAAATTTATTTTATACATTTATGCAATCACAATAATATTAGGCTACAGATGCAAACAGGTGGAATGGTGTTAAAGCTAAGAGGCCGTTTACACGTACACGGTGATTTTGATAAACGGAGACATCTTCCTTCGTTTGTGCCCTTCGTTTACACGCAAACGGAGATTTCTCCTCAAAACGAGTCTTTCTAAAAACTCCGGCCAGAGTGGAGATTTTGGAAAACTCCGGTTGCGCGTTTGCATGTAAATTGAGATAAACGCAGATAAACGGAGTTATAGGCAGCCCACGTCACAGTATGCGCCGGAACTTGCGCCTGTGTAAAAAGTGCAACCTATGTTGCTATGGTGACAATGGATACATGGAAGGCTTGAGCTTCTCGTTACACTGCCACCTACAGGTTTGGCATGCTCTTGTGTATATATACACGGGTAAGTGTAAACGAAGATCTTTTTGAAAACGGAGACGGTGAAATGTCCGTTTATGAAAATAGCCGGCGACGTGTAAACGGCCTCTAAAATTTAGTTCACTTAGATGCAATCCCACCGGCGAAAAAAGAACGTGGAAGCAGCTCAAGATGAAATATAAAAACATCGTTCAAACAAGTGACAAGTGATTGTGCAAAACTTTAGGCTGCTTACCATGTTCCAGTATGTTGCTGATATTAGACTCACGATACATCCGTGAGTCATGTACCGCTTGGCCTCCACATTAGTGATAATGTGGGCTGCATCACATATGATCTTGACAGTGCAGAGAATGAAAGATGTTAGTTGCTAGTCTACATTTCTCATCAAATCAAATGTCTTTACACTTAAGACACATCACCTAAAAAGTAACTTGTTTTTAGACAATTTTCACTTGTTTCAAGCACATTTTCAATTGACATAAGTAGAAATAACAAACATGCTCCACTAACAGATTTTTCTAATTATTTTTCAAGTGAAAATGTCCTTGAAACAAGTGAGAATTGTCTAAAAACAAGTTACTTTTAGGTGTGATTTGTTTTGACTAGAAATGAGACATTTTGACTAGAAATAAAACAATTATTCTTGGTATGATTTTGAGTTTTTGCAGTGTGATGCAGTCTGACATTTTGAGACAGTCAATCTACCTGCATATTAATGCTGTAAATAGACTTCCTATTCACATAGTCTCCTTCATTTTGTGAAGGAGCAATGATGGGAATGTGGGTTCCAGCAATGCACCCTATCACACTGGGAAATCCTAAAAGAAATTAAAATTACTAATCCCAGTCTGAGGTTGCACCACCATGTCATTAACTGAATATGATTTATAATCAAAAATTTTAACTGATTTCTACATCATTCACCTGCAATCCTGTGGAACTCCTCCTTGATGACCCTCACAGGTTCATGTCCAGGGAACACAACAAAAGAGTTTAATAGACATTTCAGAGCTAGGGACACTTTTCTCACGGCTCTGCAGACAGTGGCCTTACTGATATTTTCTGCATCTCCGATATTATACAGAAAACTCCCGTTTGCAAAAAAAAAACGAAGAGCAACACAAAGAATCTGGGTAGATGAAAGTGCACGTCCATGGTTGGTGACGTTGGTTATGTCACGACGGATGAGGTTATGGATATAAATGATGGACTGTGATGTGAAACGGTACCGTTCAAAAAGAAAATGTTCTGGAAATGATAATACATCAATTCTGGGCCTGTGAATAATCTCCCGACGAATGCGTAACTCCCTCCTCAGTAACACTGCCTCTTTGTCCACAGGGTCCTCCAAGAACGGACATGCCATGGTCGAAAAAAGTAGATTTAGAACTAGAACACACTTTAGGATCCAACTTTACCTTGAGGACAGATGATCAAACTCGCTGAACCCCGCGCAACACTAAATGAATGAATGAATGAATCACACTGCATGTGTGGTGTAAGAGGGAGGAGACAGCTAGAAACTCGAGGTTCATTGACGAAAACCTGCTCCCGACCAGGTTAGGTTCACAGAGTCAGTTGGCATAGTAACTGACACTGAGCTTCAGTTACCTCTCTTTCTGAAACGGGCTGGAGGTACTCCGCTTTCTCTGGTTTAAGTTACCTCTATTTCTGAAATGGAAAACCCAGAGTTTCCCCCATTTCAGGGTTAACAGACTCAGTTTTCACTAAACCTGCTTTGTGAAACGGACCCCAGTACATCAGCGGGAATTCAAGTTGAAAACAGCCCTGGTTTGGTTGTGTTGTTAAAGGTACCTGTGAGACAATCAATATGTTTACATGACATTAAAGAAAATGGATTTGTGTCAGTCTGACAAAAAAACAGACTTTTAAAATGCATGTAAAAAGGTTGGTCCAACTGAAACTGTATTTTGTCAAGTTCCTACCTAGGCCCAAACTGGCCTAGGCGCTCTGCATATGCTCCACAGCTTCTGTCCCAGAAGTCAAATAGCATTAAATGCGTAACAGAAGAGGAAGCCAGTAACAACATGGCGAAATCTACAAGAGCCGTACAATGGCACCAATTTGCTGCAAGCTAACTGTAGCTGACTTTTTTGTTGATTGTTTGGTCTGTGACATAATAGGTCAACCGGAAAAAGATTCGACACTAACAAGCTGAAAGGGGGAATATCACCACCTATCATAGCAGAGTCGGACATACTTCTGTCAATAAAAAATGTTCCCCTCCCATGCTTGTATACTGAAACAAGGACAGTGGTCCAATTAAATGGCCTAGTCAAGCTATAACTGTAGTTCCACTTAACTAAGCATGTAAACGTACTGAGTGAAACACAAGTCCAGTTGGAGAGACAGATTAATTTGTTTAAGTGTATATCAGACACCAAAACACCGCACAATATAAGAAAGAAATCCACCAGGACTGCATGCTTGCATGTATGTGGCGAGCCATGCAACTTATTGTTGGATTGTGTCCATGTCACCGCAAAACTTTGAGACAGATGACACTGTGTTGTTTTGCTGATGACCTCTTTGATAACAAAACCTTCCTCAATAAATGTTGACCAATGATTAGGCACATTTAAGTTCCTCCTCTCTTTGACTTGGTTCATCCAACATGTTCCTTTTCCTCCCCTCATATGGTTTTCAGCAAATGTTTCTTTAATTTATCTGCGGGTCTTCGTTTGCTGTTTTTGGATCTCCCTTATCTTTAAGATCACTTTATTTCAGGTTCATTTCAATATATATTTTTTTTTATTTACTGGAGTACAAAAGTTTACACTGCATATGTTCAGTACACATATGCAGTGTATTAATCAACTACTGTGCTATTCTTCCCATCCCCACTGCATTTATAGTCAAACAGTACAAGTTTGTACAGTGTAATCTGGCAGCATCAGAAATCAAAAGTGGTTACAGCTCTTCCAAACAGCTACACTGGAAGGTGGAGCAAGAAGCTCTAAGTCACAGAGAGGGGGGATGACACAATGTCCTTTAAATATGGGGATAACGGTGCACATTTTCAGAGTCTCTCCAGACAGATGTTCATAGTTGCACACATGAAAAGTGACAGAAATAGTTCTGTCAAGAATGAAAAGGACAGCCTGAGACGTATAAACCCTGGCCTTTACCTCTCTCACCTTCACCCAGCTGAACAATCATACACAGCTTGAAGGTAAGAAAGCTTGATGGTCAGTTTCAGAAGACAGCGATAGAAATGGTTGGACACTGGCGCCTTTAGCAATGATGATATGTCTTCAAACTGTGCAGCTGCATTTTTACTATTGTCTTTCTTGACCAAACAATCAAAACTGAAACATCCTAAACAACAGAAACACCTTTAATTTAAGGTGATATCAAACAGAAAGCAGAAAATTACACATCTAAAGGCTGAAATCAGAGGGGGATTTTTCATAATATCTAACATGTTTTCAATTATCAAAATTGTTGTTGATTCATTTTTGAATGTTCAACAAATAGGGATGCACGATAATCGGCATGTCATCGATGTCGCTGATATTGGCTCTAAAATGAAATATCAGAATCGGCCAACATGCTGATAACATCAGCACGTTATCGGTATTGGCCAATATTGGCTTTAAAATGAACTATAAATAAATATTACATACAATGAAAAGCATTCCATTTCATGTCTCCATCTGCTGGTGGGCCATCATGATAAGAGTAAAGAAGGTTTCTTCCAGACTTCCCTCTGTGCTTCTGCCCAACTGACAGTCTACAGTTTAAATAATGGCAGTGAAACTATTAGCGCTATTTGATCCATTAGGTCAAATCTTTCAGATTCACATATGATAACATGCATGGTGGCCTAATGGAATAACTCATATTATTGTATAGCAACTGCATCATCATAGGGATGCAGTTTAGGAGAACAATGACTTTGGCTATTGTGTAAGAAACTGACACCTTAAAGAACCAGACCCGTGACTCAGTGCTCAGCTCTGACAGACCTGGGACTCGAGTCAACCCCAAACATTTGAAACAGCTCAGGCTTCTGATAAAGCAGTGTTTTTAGACTTCTTAAATGGGAACAGCCCCTAAATTAAGAATCTTAATGTTGTTTTCATGGCCTATAAAGTTTAATCAATATGTGTGAACATGAGCTACTCTCTCTCTCAAAGCCAGAGAAAAGTCTCAAACTTGTGATGTCATAGGGTATAAAGCCTGGAACGGCTCCATAGACAATGAATGGGAAACTGATTTTGTTTCATTTTTATTCCCAAATGAGTTTTATTCTTCTTTTTATATATATATATATATATATATAGTTGTTTCTTTTTAATGTCTTTTTAATGGCATTTTGTGTATCTGTACGGTGTCCTTGAGTGCCAAGAAAGGCGCCTTCAAATAAAAATTATTATTATTATCATTATCATTATTATTATTATTATTATTATTATATTGTTGCGCTCTCAGTTCTGACACAGAAAATGTACCCATATACTCACATTCCCTTGAGTGCTCTCAGTGGCATCTAGAACTTCTTTCACCATTCACTGTCTATAGAGCAGCTCCAGACTATATACCAGGCATGTCCAGTCAGGCCCATGGACCAATTTAAACAGCCCTCGGGTTGTCTTTCAAAATATATGATTAATACAACATTGGTTATAATCACTTTGCATTCACCTCAGGACAGCAGGACAGTCATACAACTTGTAGACATGCACCAAGTAGTAACTACACAGGCAGAACTAATGTTCTAATGCTGTTTTCATAAACAGACTGTAAAAAAGCATAGTTAACGGTTACTTAGCAGCAGACATTCCCTGCTAGGTAGCAGACATGACAACAGCAAAAAGGCGTTTGTGACTAAAAATAGGTGTGTGCGAACTGTAAAAAATATTTAGGAGCACATGTGCGCATAAAAAAAAAAAAAATCAGCTGAAGCAGCCTATATTTTTGTCAGTAAAAAAATATGATAATCTAACTGCAAATGTTGGAGAAACTCCAGCCACCTTCCCTCTTCCCCGTGTGACACGGTTATGGGCGGTTTTCCAAGCCACTGTCAGCACAATAAATATAAGTCCCACTCAGTGTTGCCAACTTAGCGACTTTGTCGCTATATTTAGCGACTTTTCAGACCCCTCTAGCGACTCTTTTTCAAAAAAGCGACTAGCAACAAATCCAGCGACTTTTTCTGATGTTATTGAAGACTTCTGGAGACTCTGTTGTGAGAGCACGTATCATTCTTGTTCTTCTCAACGAGCAGCGAGTGCTGCCGTGAGCTGCTCTCAAAGCACTGAAAGACGGCCCAGTCCTCCCTCCCAGCTGCAGTCAGAGCAGGAGACATTAACCCCTCCACGTCCAGACTGCAAGTGAATCGCGCATGCGTGGAACTGCCGCTGGCTGAGGGTGGGATGTAAATGTAAAATTGTCTTTGTCTAATATCGATCACTGAAAGAAGGTTCATTTGTAGTTCTAAACATATTCAGGGTGTTTTTTTACACAGATTTTGTCTCTCCCACGACATTTTTCCTCTCTCCTACAGCGTCCATTACAATTACATGCATATGGACAATTATGCAAATTAGGCAATGACATCATTTAGCGACTTCTAGCGACTTTTAGGACAGCCAATAGCTACTTTTCTTACTGAGGAGTTGGCAACACTGGTCCCACTGTCCGGTGAAGCCTGCTTCTTTCTCCCTGCAGTTAGGGACCGTTTGCCACGGTACCGCTGCTGGGCAAGGTGGAAATAAAGCCCTTTTCACACAGAGCGCGCAAAGCGCAGACCTCCGCCGACGAACCCATTCATTGTGTATGTGCTACCGCAGTGCAAGAGCGCACTGCTCTGCCGCCAAGCTGATGCTGCGTCTGCGCGCCGCCAGCCTGCACTCACATTGAACATTTTTTAATTTCACCGCAACGCGCTGTGACGATACCTCGGCGCATCCAATAGCAGAGAAGAGCCTGAAGTAGACCCGGAAGCGGTCACCATGGAGCTGTAGCTCCTGAACGAGCCTGTACCCCAAATCCTGTCTTGCGCGCCTTGCTCTCCGCTTGCTCTGTGCCCTACCCCGCGGTGGGCGCCACGAAAATAGCGCTCTGTGTGAAAGAGGCTTAAGTCCTGCAGAGTTTCAGAGGACCTGGAGAATGTTTTAGGATAGTAATAACATTATATAAGATAATCATATTGCAAAGATAATATATATAAGATAATAACATTAAAGACAAAATTAAATTGCAATACTTTTTCAAAACGTGATGATTTTACCTTTCTGTACATTTTGTATACAAATTCATTAAATAATTTTGCTTGTAAATGTCTATTTGCATCACGTTTATGACGGAAAACACATTATTTGATCAATTTACATTGTGCCCCTAAAGTTCTTTGTGCGCACCTTACTTTTTCAACTTAGGAGCACATGCGCTCCTTGGGAAAAAAGTTAGCGTCAAGCCCTGCAAGAGTAGGGGACAATCCTTTCACGAGCAGAATAAATGACACAAACAACTGTTTCATCTTTAATTAGTGATTTTTTTATGACCCATATGATGTGAGAAGTAGTTGGCCCCGAGCCACAGGCTCCAGATCAGTTAAATATATTCAGCGTCATACTTGCATTTGGCCATGTCATTGAGCTAGTTTGGCGCCTCTGCCCAGTAGCTGTCAGTTAGTTACGCACTCTACAGCAGGAAACTGCACTTCAAACATTACAGAAATTCACTGTTCTTCAAAATCAAGTGTGTGGGGTTTTTTTTTACAAACTTGACACCTTCGTAAGTCACTTGAAGTCCATTCACAATTGACCAGTGACAAAACTTCTGGACAAGAACCCACCAGTTGGGAACCACTGCCCTACAACATCAAAAATTTCAGCTTCAGCACTCTAGATTTTGGATTTGGAATAGGGATGCACAATAATATCAACACGCCATCAGTAAGGCTGATACTGGCTTAAAAACAAACTATGAGAGTCAGCCAACATGCTTTTTCTTATTTTGCACAATGAATGAATATTACAAACACTGCAAAGCATTCTATTTTATGTCGCCATCTACTGGTGGGCTATCAGGATAAAAGTATGCATGCAAAATATGATGTCAATTACACTATAGAAAAGACCTGATGAACACTAAAATTAGTTGGAGCATAAAGTGTATGTATCACTATCGGCGTTGGTTATCAGTCAAATTAGTTTTTACATATTGACACATCAAATATGGCAAAAGAAAAAACTACTGTGCATCACTAATTTGTGAGAGTTGTTTATGTTTACTTATATTTTTGGACTTAGACCATAGGAATAAAATATATGGCTTCTGAACATGGCTCAAGTTCCCCATTAATCATCTCCATCTATTACACTAACAATAAGATTATAGTATTATGGGTCAACTGGTAGCAGACATGCAAGGCTAGTGCATGACATTTTAAATCCTGGTGTTGGTTTTGGGCCAGAATTACCACAAGATTAGAGTTTTTGGACATGTGCGAAAATGTCCTTATATTGCACGAAGGCGGTCATATCATGTGCCAGCATGTAGCACGCCCTGCAACACTGAGTACGAACTGCTATTAGGCCTCACAGATTCCTCCCATACCAGGCTTACTGTGGCTTTTGGAGTGTTTCCACATACAAACCTGCCTTATATGCTACTATTAACTCAAGTTTAAAACACAAAGTAAACATTTCCTTGCAAATTCCTCCACTGTGTCGCACACCACAACACAGTGGTGTAAGAATTTACACCCAGAGGCTACATTTTCTTTCTTGGTTGTCTGCTGGCTGCCCAACACGCCCAGCACTCAACTTTGTTGAAGCACAACTCAAAGAAATGATAGACGGTCTCAGGTCAGCTAGTCTGAGGAGCTACACAATGAGAGTTATGAAGCTGATGTAGGTCAGCCGAGGTGGTCTCTATGCAATTAGCTCTTTAAAATACGGAACCTGTACAGAGCAACAACATTTCTCAGTATTGTGGACTAACACACAGAGAGCCATCACCAGAATGCCAGACGCCCGAACAGATTCCACTGAGACTCCAATACAATACATGTTTCTTGATAGAGCAGAGACATAATCAACAAGACCTTCAGCTGGGTATGTAGGGGAAGGCATATTTCGCTGTCTGTCTGTCTGCCTGTCTGCCTGTCTGTCTATCTGTGTGGCGCCTATTACTCAACAACACGGTGTTTCCTATCTGTATTAACGATAAGTACCCAGTGGGTTTTCACATACATAGCGGTTCGGGCTGCGTCTATAGCAGGCCCGTGTCTGCGTACTTTTACTAAGTTTTCTCGCTTCCACATCGAGTCTCTGATGACGTCAAGGACTTCTTGCTAGAATAGTGGAAACTTTTCAAAGTTAGAAACATTCAGTCTGACCTGAGCGCGTGAATCCACTCCCGCCGGCGGCCCCTCGGACTTTGACAAACCGAAATATTAAAAGGTATTTCACTTTTGCAAGCTTTTGCAACGGGGAAAAGCCAGATAGCGACTTTTCTCAGTTCCCCTCCCTATCCGCTCTGAGCAGTGCTACTGCTTAAACTCCACCCAGGATGGCTGTGACGTCCTGCAGTGGGGCGGTGTCGCTCTGCTGTGGAGATCTGAGTGTACTGCTGCCTGCGGCTTTGGCTCTTAACAACTGTTCAGGCAACGACTTACCTATGGCACAAGTCTAACATGGACCCATCCAAAAGGATTTTTGTTAACAAAAAAAAACACGCTGTTTTTATTTTGACCCTCCCTGAACCTACCAAATATTTTTCCTTGAGCCTCCCTGAGTGACTAGTGGAAAATGCATGACCCTCCCTGCGCCATAAATGAGTTATTAGATTTTTAAAACTTACCTTTTGATGTTTTAAAGTAAAAGTTGACGATAAAATCCTGGAGTTGAAAAAGCCTTGTTTTTTTATTTTGTCATGCATGCTTGTTAATTCATCCAAATGGTTTATTTTTGGCAAAATTTTAAATGAGATGTAGAACTATGTGATTTTGATGAAATATCCCTTTCTTAAAGCCACAGTGTGTAGGATTTCTCACATCTAACGCTGATATCATATAGACGAATTCGGCGAGCCACTTGTGTATGCCGCCATCTTGCGGCGCCGCCATTGCTGCGGTGTCATGTGTCAGTCATCAATTCATTATGCTGTCACTGTGAACTGACTCTCTACAGTGACAGCATCATGAATAGCTGGATTGATGATGTTAGGTATCTTAAATGAGCACCGATATTAATATAGAAATTAATCATTTGTTTGAACGACAAGCAGGAAAGATTAGAGTAATAGGGAGATAACAGACTGTATCATTAAACACTGTGTAATATAACGTTAGCATACATTACGTGTGCTGACGTTAGCAAGCTAGCAGCGTGACATTTAATCATTATGGACAGGCTACGTGACCATCACATCATATTGAAAGCGATCGCTTTCAATATGATGTGATGGTAGTCTAAAAGGTGGTGTAAAATTTGCCCGACCCATCCGGAGCTCAGGTAATTTTGACCCTCAATCAGAGACCTGTAATTGCCGTTTTTCTGGTCATCGGAGGCCAGGCGATCAATAAAATATTCTTGAATACCTAAAACAAAACACAAACACGTGTTGTTGTTGTTTTTAGTCACGTAGCCTGTCCATAATGATTAAATGTCACGCTGCTAGCTTGCTAACGTCAGCACACGTAACGTATGCTAACGTTATATTACACAGTGTTTAATACTAGTCTGTTATCTCCCTATTACTCTAATTTTTCCTGCTTATCGCTTATCGCCACTGTCTAACATCATCAATCCAGCTATTCATGATGCTGTCACTGTAGAGAGTCAGTTCACAATGACATCATAATGAATTGATGACTGACACATGTCACCGCAGCAATGGCGCCGCCGCAAGATGGCAGCATACACAAATCGCTCGCCGAATTCGTCTATATTGCATTCAAACGGATAGCGCACTCTAGCGCCTCACTGTTTCAAACGTGTATTGCAACAACGGTATCCGCCGTGTACCAAAAAGCTATGATAACATTGATGAAACCATGTTATCCGATATATGGAGTATTCATTCAGGCTCCTACACAGACACACGGGATGCGAGCTGACAAACCCCCTCCTCACCATGCTGGCTGTGTTTATAACGTAAGACTGTTGGGGCAGGTGTAAATCGAAACAAACCAATCATGTCTTGTCTTTTGACAACTGACATGTGGCTGAACCTCAAACACCTCATCCCTCTCCTCGCATCACTGCGCCGCTGATAGCGGCGCTGGCCTTTGATTGCATTACCTTTCTCCTTCAGCAGCTCTTTCCACCTGGGAAAGGCTAGGGGAGACCGGGGTAAGATGAGCCACTTTTCATATTCAGGATCTCTACATCAAGGCTATTATAGTTTTGTTGCTAACTAATATATGTGCATATATTTCAGGATGTTGTGCATCCCTACAAATAAACAGAATGAGTGTAAACATAACTGTTTTGATAATATAGCATGTCCAAAAAAAGTGGTCTCGTGGCACAACTTACCCCGTGTCTGGGGTAAGTTGAGCATAGGAGTGGGGTAAGTTGAGCCATCTCCCTCCTTCCCTCCCCCCGCCTCCCTCCTACCCCTTTCTCCCTCCCTCCCTGGGTTAAGATATTCCACAGTTATACATCTCTGTACTGAATTAAATAAGACGCTTCTTCAAATCCATGTGTATTTTTATTTATAATACACAATTCACCAATACACAATTACCCTCCCTCCTTCCATCCATATCCCACCTGCCCCTTTACGTAATATCCCACCTGTCCAGGTTGCAGGGGAATACAAATTGCTGGGACTCTGAGGTTTGGGGAGTTTCGCGATTACATCGCTTCTTGGGAAGAATCCCTCATCTTTCTCCTTGAAAGTAAAGCTTGGTTTACCATATCCAGCTTTGCCTCTTCTCAGAAACTTACAGCTCAACTTACCCCTGTTCAAATTGCTCAACTTACCCCATAGCTACCATATTGACTTCATTAGCCCCCACAGCTAAAATGGTGCACTTTCATGCTAGCTGTACTACCTCAATTTGTACTTAATAGATACCACGCAGGGCTCGACAGTGCGAGCGTTTCACTCGCATTTGCGACTAAAAATAGGTGTGTGCGAACTGTAAAAAATATTTAGGGGCACATGTGCGCATAAAAAATCAGCCGAAGCAGCCTATATTTTTGTCAATAAAAAATATGATAATCTAACTGCAAATATTGGAGGAACTCCAGCCGCCTTCCCTCTTCCCCATGTGACACGGTTATGGGCGGTTTTCCAAGCCACTGTCGGCACAATGAATATAGGCTAAGTCCCACTGTTGGCTGGGTGGGAATAAGTCAAACTGTGGCGGTGGCAGGGACGGCTTTTGCTATGGGCAATGTGGGTGACCGCCCAGGGCGCAATCTATGTGAGGGTGCACGAGCGCTCTCCAAAAAAAAAAACAAAAAAACCCCGAAACAAAAAATAAAACTCGCCACTTTTCTAGACTACCGCTCATTTCCATGTCAAGTTAGTGGAGTGGGCGCTGGGGCGCCCCTATTATCACGGCGGATGTGGGTTGAGCGGGGGTCACAGACAGGAATACAGCGGAGGATCATAGTGTGCAAGATAACGGCTTGCCGGCGACAGAGAAGTCCGACTCCAGGTCCAGTAATTTCCTCTTTCGTTGGTGTCATGACTGCCCAGTAGTACCTGGACAACAGAGCCGTGGCGGCACACAGGTATGTAGCGTGTCAGAGGGGAAACGAGCCGTTCACTTCTCTCTTTGTGACAGCCAGGTAACGGTCCACAAACCTCACCGCACTTTAGGGACTGTTCTTTACTTATGAAGGGACTGTCAGGGGAGGAGGGTGGCTGGTTGATTTTTATTTTATTTATTTATTTTATTTTGATCCCCCCTATGTTAATCACTGATTGATGCAGTTAGGGACCGTTCTCCACGGCCAGGCTGTCAGCTGGGTGGGAATAAGTCAAAGTGTGGTGGAGAAGAGGGACTGGGAAAAGCGGCAGACCTCCAGGGAAGCCTGCTCCGTTCTCCCTGCAGTTAGGGACCGTTCGCCACGGTACCGCTGCTGGGCAGGGTGGAAATAAGTCCTGCAGAGTTTCAGAGGACCTGGAGAATGTTTTAGGATAGTAATAACATTATATAAGATAATCATATTGTAAAGATAATATATATAAGATAATAACATTAAAGACAAAATTAAATTGCAATACTTTTTCAAAACTTGATGATTTTACCTTTCTGTACATTTTGTATACAAATTCATTAAATAATTTTGCTTGTAAATGTCTATTTGCATCACGTTTATTACAGAAAACACATTATTTGATCAATTTACATTGTGCCCCTAAAGTTCTTTGTGCGTTCCTTACTTTTTCAACTTAGGAGCACATGTGCTCCTTGGGAAAAAAGTTAGCGTCAAGCCCTGCCACAATTGATGTATCAAACAAATTAAAAATTATCTATTTTGGTCACAATCCCCATGAAACTTATGATAGACTACATTCACTTTCATGAGTGAAAAATTCTTTTTTGGACATAAATCTCTAACCACTTAACTCATGTGGTTCTTACCTTCACAGGCTCCATAAAATGATGCCTTCCTCCTAAATATTTGGTCACATGCTCAATTTTATTTACGGTTTCCTAGCAACAAGGGGTGGCTCAACTTACCCTTTGGCTCAACTTACCCCAGTCTCCCCTACCCCAGTGTTGACCCTCATTTTTTGAATTCGCCCCTCACGTTACCTTTTTCATTCCCTTTTGTGCTTTCTTGGCGACGAGGATTCCGTCTCCCGTGATGCTGCATATGCATGATCCTGCATTATGCTCAAAGAGTGGGACTTTGTTATGCTGCAGTAGTGCAGGCTTTCAAATTTGCCAAGGTAGTAGCGAAGCGCCTCTTGCTCCTCTCCTTTGGCTTCTCAGTCACGGAGTGCTGGCCTGGCTATCAACAAAAACGCCGAACGCGGGGCTGTATATCCCTTGCTGGCGGATCTATTCTCAAGATGGTTTCTTGGAACCGTATGAGAATGATGTAATTATGAGTTTGTATCTCTGGTGGAATTCACTTACATTTTAGTGTTCCATCAGCTTATTAATAGCATTTTAACTTAAACAAAGAAAAGCGTACAATTTCCAGAAAGGTAAGTGTCGCTCTAAGCTCAGATTTGATTATATTTTTATTTTTTGTTTTTTTGTAGTTGTTTTTTTACAGAAGTGTTTGTCACACATAATGTGTCCAAGAACGGTGGGATATGTGAAAACTTAACAATAATTTCTGTTACAGTTTCTGACTATGATAGATGGTGTCATTTTGAAAGGCATGTTTTCTTTAAAAAAAAAATCACAAAAAATTATTGCAGAAATTTGCATGTTTTATTTAAAAATTGCCAAAAATATATCACCAAAATTCAGTAAATCCCCCAAATTTGGGGTGCAAATCCCCAAAACTTGAAAGGTACGTTTTCTTTGGAAATCTGTGGTAAAATAAATACAAAATGCAACCATTTAAATTTACATGCCCTTCACCTAAACCAAAATAAAAAAAACATAAGTCATTTCCCAGTGCTTAAATACATTATTTGACATGCTTTTCCTCCTGTAACAGGTGTGGTGGATGTGGCAGGCATTTTCAGGCTCTGTTCTGCTTCTCTGAGTTTGCCACTAATTGTAATCAGCTGCTTTTTAAATCTTTTGTGGTGGGTTGCACACATAACACGTCATCAAAACGTCACACCGGTCCTGTCCATGGTCCCATCCTGCCGGCTGTCCTGTTAATACAGACATCGTTTCAGTGCTGTTACCACCTCCAAGGCCGGCTTTAAGGCAAAATAACTCTGTCCCCCAATTCCTCAATCGTACCTCATATACGGAACAGCGAGGTGGCCTAACAGTACAATATTCCCACCTTCAACAGGCAGTGGGGCTATTTTCTGCAATGGACATGTGTGCTTCCTTGTGTAACAGTTATGAGTAATTGTTGACTACTGCGGCTGACAAGAACAAAAAAACTAAAAATGTCTGTGATATTACAGGGTGGCACACAATTGCATTAGTCATTTTATGGCACCTGATAGCCTAGACACACTGTTTTCATTTCAGAAAAATGTCCCATTTTAGGGTTTGGATTTTTTTTTTTCTCATTTTTTTTGTCCCATTTTGTCAGTACTCACTCAGGACCCTTTCCTTTAAAAACTAAAGTGTACAATGAAAATATTTTGACGATAAACATTTTACAAAATACAACATCCTACAACCATTTTTGGTGTTACACTCTTACTGTTGTAGCAGCTGCACTCTTATTACCAAAGAGTGAAAATCAATATGCCACTTGACTTTCCTTGCAAGTTTCGGGACCAGTGGATTTTTGACTCTTTGCCTTTCATGTAAAGGACATTTGTGGCAAAAACTGAATAACATGTTTGGTGACTGGCTGCTAATATTTAAAAAGCTCAAGATATAAAACTTATTTGTCCCATTTTACCTGATGTTCCACATTACCAGACTTCACCCTATACTAGTGTTGCACGGTATACTGGTACCAACGGTAGACCGCGGTACTAAAACACCACGGTACACATGATATCATAATGTTGGAGTACCGTTGTACTACGGTTCCTCACAGTACCACCAATCGCAAGAGGGTGAGTGTCCGTGCCCTGTCCAATAACAGCGCACGCTGGCCAATAACAGCGCGCGCTGGCAACCTGGCATTCAATATGCTGCTGCAGTGACATTTCAGGTATTAGCTAAGCTATTGAGTATCTTTAAGCAGTGAAAGTTATTATTTATTTCTTTTTACTTGTGGGCTAGATTTGTACGGAAGCGTATTGCATTCACTTGACAAATAAAAAAAGCCCTGTTTTTCTGAGTATTTTTTTCTGTTTTTTAGTGGTAATTTTTTTTCCTGAACGAGGAGACGAGATACTTCAAAATCTCGCAAGCAGCTCCCACCTGGTACCTGCAAGTGACCCCTGCATCCATGGTGACTCCTGCTCATGGATGTATTTTGCATCCGTGCAAGTTAGCTGACAAACGTGTATGGGCATGATTTCAGTTGTCAGGTAACGTTAAGCTAACAGTTTTCTTCCATCATGCTGGACATTGTTACTCATCACAAATTTGTCAGCTAATGTTGTTACAACCTGTTACTAACCCAACCTGTTATACTGAGTGATAGACCTACACTAGAAGGATGCAGTCGAAAATATAGCTAGATTATCATACCCTGTGTGTCCCGTAGTTGACATTGTCTAGGAGCAGGAGCACAGATGCATAATACATCCATGAGCAGGAGTCACCATGGATGCAGGGGTCACTTGCAGGTGCCAGGTGGGAGCTTCTCGCGAGATTTTGAAGTATCTCGTCTCCTCGTTCAGGAAAAAAAAAAAAAAACACCCGAAAAACAGAAAAAAATTACCCCGAAAAACAGAAAAAAAAATCACCACGAAAAACAGAAAAAAATTACCACGAAAAACAGGGAAAAATATTACTCAGAAAAACAGAAAAAATTACACCAACAAACAGAAAAATAAATAAATTACTCCGAAAAACAGAAACAGTCTCCACATTTCTCTCTTTGTGGCAGGTAACGGTCCACAAACCTCACCGCACTTAAGGGACTGTTCTTAACTTGTCAGAGGAGGAGGGTGACTGGTTGATTTTTATTTTATTTATTTATTTTGATCCTCCCTTTGTTAATCACTTATTGATGCTGTTTTTGAAGTATGAATAAGTCAATAAGTAATTTATTCTATTGAAATATCATTGATGTATTATGGAAAAGTGATTTATCTTTTTATAAATGACAAAAGGCACATCAGCCTAATTTTTGCTGTGGTATCGTGATACTACTCAGAACCGTGATACTTTAACTGGTATCGTACCGTGGGTCCCAATTTTGGTACCGTGACAACACTACCCTATACATTTACAGCTGCTTTTCTCTGGATCAAACAATCATACCGTGCAAATACAGTACACACCACTTTCTGTCTATGGTAATGGCAAATGTATGTCTCTGTGAAACTTTCAATGTTTCTTGTCAGCGAATAACACAGCTGTGGCCAAAGAAGTGTTTTCAGTTCATGTTGTAATCAGGCATGACATGCACATGATTAGGCAATGCTGTTTCCGATATTTAGAAACTGTAAGCACAAGAAGTAAGGAAAATTGTGTTTGGTAGATTATTTCTTTGTTGTAACAACGATTCTTGGCAATAAAGCTTATACTGTTGGAAAGCCTGTTTATTTCCCTTTTAAATGATTTGTAAGGAACATGCGTTTGTGGGATGAGCAGCAGCAGAGCTGAGTATGTGGGTTGCGTCCTTGAAAAATTTGCCAAATCTTCACTGCCAATGCAAAACAGCTTTTTTTTTTTTCGCTGTTGATTCTTGTTTGGTGTTGTTTGGTGGATTGGATGATTGAAGTCTGATGAAACAAGACATATTGGCAATTTAACAATTTAGTCATTTAAAAACAGGAGCCTCAGTAACGTGTGGAAGAACCATACACAACCACAACAGCCTGGCACCTCCTCCTCATGCTGGTCACCAGCCTGGTCATACACTGCTGTGGAATGGTTAGGTCCCAGACTGTGGAGATATGGGATTGCCAGTGGTGTAGAATTTAATTTCAATCAGGTGCACCTGATTGTCAACACTTGGGGGTACCAGAAGCTCAAAACAAGAGTCATTAGTAACAGCAAAAAAAAAAAAAAAAGCTGTTTGGCATTGGCAGAGATCTGGCAAATTTTTCATACGCACAACCCACATACTCAGCTCTGCTGCTCATCCCACAAATGCATGTTCCTAAAAAAATGTGGTACCATTTAAAAGGGAAATAAACACGCTTTCTAACGGTTTTAAGATTTATTGCCAAGAAGCATTGTTACAGCAAAGAAATAATCTACCTGCATTTTGTGCTTAGTTTACATATTTGGTATGTCTAAAATCCTTGTTTATAGACGAATTCGGCGAGCGATTTTTGTATGCCGCCATCTTGCGGCGCCGCCATTGCTGCGGTGACATGTGTCAGTCATCAATTCATTATGCTGTCATTGTGAACTGACTCTCTACAATGACAGCATAATGAATAGCTGGATTGATGATGTTAGACAGTGGCCTCTGATGAAGGTATCTTAAATGAGTACCGATATTAATGTAGAAATTAATCATTTGTTTGAGCGATAACGTTAAGCAGGAAAGATTAGAGTAATAGGGAGATAATAGACTGTATCATTAAACACTGTAATATAACGTTAGCATACTTTACGTTTGCTGACGTTAGCAAGCTAGCAGCGTGACATTTAATCATTATGGACAGGCTACGTGACCATCACGTCATATTGAAGGCAATCAATATTGATCGCCTTCAATATGATGTGATGGTCGTCTAAAAGGCAGTGTAAAATTTGCCCGACCCATCCGGAGCTCAGGTAATTTTGACCCTCAATCTGAGACCTGTAATTGCCGTTTTTCTGGTCATCGGAGGCCAGGCGATCAATATGTGGCAAGGAGTGGAGTTTTATAAATGTAAATAAGGGGGAAAAATAGAAATGACTAAGGAGGGAAGGAAACTAACTTAGGGACCGACAATGCCACCGGGGGACTTGCACCCCAGGATATGAAAACCAAATTCTGTAAGGGCACAGGGTCGAGACTGATGAGGCAGAGACAGTAGATAAATAACAAATATTTTTATTTATAATGCTGTAATGGAAACCTAAAGAAAAGGAAACTGGAACTGCTGAAAGAAAAAATTGCAAACCAGGTAAGTACAAGAAAATATATTTTATTAACAGAAACAATCTAAAAGAAGCCAACTATAACAATACTAAAACTAGTGAAATAAGTATAATAAACTAAAATCAGTGGGCTGAGGCCTCAGAGGGGGCAGACTACTGGAAAAGTACCCTGTCTCACTAGTCTAGGGGGGCAACACTACAAACACTACAACAAAACATGCACTAAAAGAGCCCCAGTGCTTACTTGCATGCAACAGGAGTGAGGTTCTCACCACGGTGCCTAGCCTCCCACCTGAGGACACCCAGTCCGCACTGAAAAAACAAAAAGACACTTCCTGAAACAAAGAGAATCAAAAGTTAACAAAACCAACAACAAAAAACAACAACACCAACAACCCAATTGATAATTAAACAATATCTCAAAACATACACTCAAAGAAAGATGTCAAACACAAATGAATTTAAAGTAAGTAAACCTAATAAATCTGGACCAAAACCATACAAAATGAGCAAAGTAAGTAAATAAGGCCAAAACAGATGAAGCTGGTCCAAAAGGAAAAGAAATAGGGAAAAGAAAAGGCAAACTTAACAAAAACAAAAGCAAAACAGAACAACAGCAGGTGAGCCTAAAACACAAAAAGGCACATGTTAGTGGGAGGGGGGACAACTTTAAAGCAACCAGAAAACACAAAATGGGGGCCCTGCTCACCACCTTCAGCAGGCAGCCACCACCAGGGACCAGCAAAAGGCTGAACTGAGCCAGCTGAGGCCTTTTATACTGCACCTGGGCAGGGGGAGGACCTAAGGGAGGAGTTTTACTGGACTACCTGGGTTGTGTTCACAACACTTCACTGTGGTTCACTACAAATAAAATATTCTTGAATACCTAAAACAAAACACAAACACGTGTTGTTGTTGTTTTTAGTCACATAGCCTGTCCATAATGATTAAATGTCACGCTGCTAGCTTGCTAACATCAGCACACGTAACATACGCTAACGTTAAATTACACAGTGTTTAATGATACAGGCCCTGTCCAAATACCCGCACTTGCGCCCTTGTGCCCCTTAATTGTGCGCACCTGCTAAGGGGCGCAAGTGTGTAGGGTGCCCAAATTGTCTTCTGTTGTTATCAAGGGGTGCAAACCTGCGCCCTTAATGCACCCCTTCCGAAAGTACGCATCAGACCTCACTTCGCTGAAGGATTTTACCCAGAATCCTCCGTAGTGTCGTGACGCCGTAACACTGCACAGCTGGCCGGTACAACTCACCATCTTCAAACAGTAACTGACGTGTCCGCGAGCCGTTAACTCCAACTGACAACAACCGTTAGAGGAACATAACGTCTAACAACACGCTGTGTGGACTTAATAATACATGACAGGGCATTAATAATGAAATAATATACAGTTTACAGTTGACTGGAGGTTTGTATGACAGTCCACATCACTTTACAGTTTTGATTGTGTCTTTGATTATTATTATTTTATTACCGTATGTCTTTATAGTTTATTTTATATCACAATTTACCACAATTTATCCAAGCAAAAAACGTTTTAATAGTAATAACGGTAATCTAGGCTACATTAACGGTAGAGTAAAAAAAAGATGTTACAGCTAATATACACATTATTAACAGGTAAATTCAAGAGTAAACTTTAATTTAATTTACCTGTTGGTTGGGCATCAGCATCAGTACTTGGATCTGATGTAGATGCCGCCTTCTCCTGCGGCTCCTAATCCTCCTCATCATTCGCTGATTGTATCTGTTTATCATTTGCAGCAGCGGTGCTGCGAACAATGTTATTTCCTCTAACGCCATGTTTCATCTCCTAGGAGACGGACCAGCTGGACCCAAACGGAAGTGACGTGTACGCAACTGTCCCTATTCTCCTTTTTAAACAGCATCGATCCCTTGCGCACTTACGCCCCTAACTGCACTTTTGGCAAGTGCACTTCAGGGAAGACCTCAGGGCGCAAGTGCGGGTATTTGGACATGGCCACAGTCTATTATCTCCCTATTACTCTAATATTTCCTGCTTATCGCTCAAACAAATGATTAATTTCTATATTAAAATCGGTACTCATTCAAGATACCTTAATCAGTTACCGGAGGCCACTGTCTAACATCATCAATCCAGCTATTCATGATGCTGTCATTGTAGAGAGTCAGTCACAATGACAGCATCATGAATTGATGACTGACACATGTCACTGCAGCAATGGCGGCGCCGCAAGATGGCAGCATACACAAATCGCTCGCCAAATTCGTCTATGTGGAAACTAGACTGTAACGAACATGAGTTAAAAAGTCAAAAACTAATCTCTTTTGCAATTATTATGATTCTGCATTATTTTACCTGCTCTGCGCCCCAGATCAGAATGGGTCCATGTCATTGGTCCGACAGCACATTGGTTCGACATCCCATTAGTCCGACTGTCCGTGGTGCTGAACGGCTCGCAGCGGGCGTGTGGTGCGCCACGACCAGCTCTGGGTCAGCTGGGAAAGGCTTGAGGCGGAGCAGGCTCACAGCTTATGTGTTTGTCACTTTCTTTTTCATTTTAATCCACAACATGATCTTTTCCTGACCCTAACCAAGTGGTTTTTGTGCCTAAACCTAACCAGATCTTAACCACAGGGCATCATGATGATTTCGGAACGGACTTCGGAACAATGGGTTTAATATGGTCGGAACAATGGGATGTCGAACCAATGGGCTGTCGGACCAATGGGCAGTTCCGATCAGAACCAGTCCTTTTTACCAGTTCCAATTAAAGCAGAGAAAAGGCCTACAGCTCATGAACTGCAGTTTGAAACTTGCCAAAACATGATTGCCTCTCCTATCTTGTGGCTGAAAGCTTATTTATGCCTCAAATAATGGCTTGATTTCATTCATGATAGTTCTCTATCATATCAAGATTATCTCCCCACCCAGTAGTTATATCATAACTATGGGAATTATCCCCATCTGGGGTAATCGACGTAAGAAATTAATTATCTTTAAAACACACCACTTTACGTGGCCGGCATACGCCAGGCTGTAAGAGCCCCACCTTGCGCATGCACCCACTGATTAACATTGATTGGAACAGGTACCGAGCGGCCTTGAGCCTGGGGAGATAATCTCCTCACTCAGTTGCTGGTTGTATTGCCCATTTAAAGGTATTTCAACAGGTAAAAAAGAAGTGGGTGGGCTATAATCTTTAAAATATAATGTTCGGTTACATTGTAACCTTGGTTCTCTGAGTGAGGAGATTATCTCCCCACCCATTAGTTATATCATTACTATGGGAATTATCCCCATCTAGGGAAATCATCGTGGAAAATTAATAATCTTTAAGACACACTACTTTACGTGGCTAGTATGCACCAGGCTATAAAAGCCCCACCTTGCGTATGCACCCACTGATTCATTGATTTCCACCTGTCGGAGTCGACGTGAGAGCAGAAAGAAAAGAAAGAGGAGTTTAGCCTTTTGTCCACTTACCTTCGTTAAGGTTGGAGAGCTGGCCTTTGCAGGTCCCTTTTGAGGATAGCTAAATGCTGTTTCTTCTTTTTGACAATAAGGAGTGAAACAATTGAGAGGGGTGCCATAACCGTGTATTGCAGCTGTCTGTTTATGCACGGTTAAAGCATAGTACCTTGCTCGAGCCTGACTTAGTTGGGAGGCAGCGCGCTGCGTCCCTCTAGGAGGTCGTTGCTGGCTCAAACCTGACCGGGTCAGGTGGCGGTTTGCGCAGTCCTCAGGGGTTTAGTTGCCTGCTCGAATCCGACATAGTTAGCAGCACTATCGCTATAGCTAAAGAGTGCACTTTTTGTCCCCTGTACCACCACCATCTGGTGGGCCAGCTAGATGAGGGGTATGGTATGGCTTTAATAGCTGAACTACAATGTGTCTCCTCACTTCTTCCAAAGCTCATGAGAGAGCAGGGTGAAGCGGCTGGCAGTGCTATGGCAAGTTTTTGGGTGGCCAGGCGCTATCTCTGGCTGTCACAGTCATGCTGCTCCAAGTGCATGGATGTGGTCTATGAGCCTCAGGATCCTGAACTATTTAGATGACTGGCTAATATGAGCACAGACAGAGGAGCAATGCAGCAACCATGTGTCTGTGCTGTTGGATCACATTCAGAGTCTGGGACTGCGGATCAATGAGAAAAAGTGCAGTCTCCAGCCTGCACAGGCCACCCAGTTTCTAGGTATGTGGCTGGATGCCAGAGCTGGGCTGGTGATGCTGTGACAGGAGAGGCAGGTTTCAATCAGGACCTGCCTCTTTCGTTGGCTCTTCTACACACACACACATCCAGTCCAGAGGCATCTCTTCAGCCTGGGGCTCTGTCTGCAGAGACAGCTGTAGGCAGCGGTGCTTGTCACCATACAGCTTTGTGCAGACCTCAGGTGGTGGCAGGACGCAGCCAGCATCTTGAGGGGGAGTATACTGGGTCCAGTACTGTGTCGTCAGGTACTCCCTACAGATGCATCCCTGGAGGGGTAGGCCGCATTCCACGAGGGCAGGGCACCAGTGGGGTCTGGAGCACCCGTTGGAAGGGCCAGCATATCAATGCTCTAGAACTGAGAGCCATTCCCCTGGCCCTCCATCATTTTCTCCAAGTCTACAAGGCTACACATGCTAGTAAGATCTGACAGCACAGTGGCAGCTGCATATGTCAACAGGCAACAGGGCCTGGGCTACCCAAACCTGCAGAATAGCACATAGGCTGTGGACCTGGGCATGGACACAGTTCCTGTCCATCAGGGCTATGCACATGCCCAGATTAGTGAACCAGGGGGCGGACCTACCTTCCAGGGGAAGCCCAAGTCCAAGGGACTGGAGGCTGCACCCAGAGGTGGTCGGAGAGATCTGGCACCGCTTTGGCAGTGTTGTGGCCGACCTGTTCACAACCAGGGACAATGCCCATTGCCCACTATACTTTTCCATGGGGTGGGAGAACTGCCAAAGTATTCACAGACTTTCAGTCTTTCAGAATCAGTTGTTGGAGTTGCAACCCTACAACCCCTCCAAGGAGGGTAGTGAGGATCAAAAAGACTCAAATCTCTGTCCTGTTAGAGCCCTAAAGGTTTATGTCCAGCGCACTGCAGCGTTTAAAAAGACAGACCAACTCTTTGTCTGCTTTAAGGCCCAGTGTCAGGGCCAGCCAGTGTTGAAAGCTAGGCTGTCTCATTGGGTCGTGGAGACAATTCAGCAGGCTGGCAAGCCAGTACCAGGGTGGGTGCGCAGGCTCACTCAACTCAAGGTGTAGCCACCTCATGGGCCTGGTGGCGCCTGGGTATCGGTACAGTGGCACACAGCATTTGGCTGTGTCACCGACCATTGAATGCGCAAGATGTTGTACATTTGTTTATAGTTCATTGGTGTTTTTTCATATATACACACCTATTGGGTATATTCTGTTGTTAATGCACCTGGTGGCGGGGACACCTCATTCGAATACCAGGGGGGGCGCATGTGGACCTGCATCTGCTCTGTCTCCTGGGGCCCCTCGCGGTGTGTCTTAAAGGGTTCCGATAGTTATGATATAACAACTGGGTGGGGAGATAATCTCGATACAATGGAGAACATTCAGTTACATTGTAACCTTGGTTCTCTGAGTGAGGAGATTATCTTCCCAGGCTCAAGGCCGCTCAGTACCCGTTCCAATCAATATGAACCAGTGGGTACATGCGCAAGGTGGGGCTTTTATAGCCTGGTGCATGCTGGCCACGTAAAGTGGTGTGTCTTAAAGATTATTAATGTCCCATGTTGATTACCCCAGATGAGGATAATTCCCATAGTTATGATATAACTACTGGGTGGGAGATAATCCCCTCACTCAGAGAACCAAGGTTACAATGTAGCCCACCCAGTCCTTTTTCAATCCAAGTTTCCTGAAGCCCCGACATAAAAAGTTGTTTGGAAAAACGTCATTTGAACTCTGTTTTTAGCCTCATTGTCGCCTGCAGCTCTAACTGCCTCTCTGTGCACCACGTTCACGCGTGCACGCTTGTGCTCGAGACGGACAAGCAGTATGGAGATATTTTGTGGTTTCAATTATGTGTTTTTGAATGTTTGAATCTGGGGCACCGTAAGCGTCCATTAGGTGGAGTTGTGTTGCTACCCCCTCTCCCCTTGGATCTCCGCAAGTGTTGTGAGGACTCTAAAGCTTCACCTGAGCCTCCATTGGCATATGGGTGAGTAGATAATGGGTGAATTTTCATTTTTGGGTGCACTATCCCTTTAAAATTAAAGGCTGCACACGAATCAACAAACCAAAATTGTACCAACTGGTTGCTCGATAAATTAATAAAATTTATTTTTAAGCACAACGTTACTACAGGTGCTGTGTATTCATCTCCGCTACAAATGCAACAGTCTTGCAATATAAGTGCCTGTCTTACTTTATTGAACTGTTGCTTGAAATTAGACAACAAAACTTTGTTTGGTTTTTCCTTTTTATGTGCTATTGTATGCCCCAGACCATTGAACAGTGGACAGTGTCTGATAACTGTACAGTGTGGAAAAAAAACTATATTCAGGAAGTCTTAATGGTGTATATATTTATTCTTTTTAGCAAAGGCAATTTAACAGACCAGCACATATCAACTCTAGGTCTTCACCGGGGTCTGAAAAACACATAATCAGACTGAATTATATACCAGCTGTGAGTGGTGTTCAGCTGAACATAGTATATAAGCAATCAAGGGCACTAAAACAATAGCATAGCCCCCATACATGCCAAATAAATAAGCCTGCGGTTTTAGCTGCTGCACAGGGGTGAGTAGGGGCTGGGCATTTTAAGGATAAAAAAGAAGACAGAGGAAGAAAAGATGGATGGAAAAAAAGGCAGAGGAGAAGAACAAATTAGAAATGCAAGAGAATCCACCAGCAGAACTGCTCATAACATAAATGTTTAAAAATTGCCTGAGTAGGCATTAACAAGTTTATTCTGCATTATCCAGGATTCAGACTCACAACCTCTGACACCAAGGGCAAGTCCTGATCTTTTTGTTCTACCTGCTAAGTGAGATACCCTAGACTGGCCTAACACTATCGGCAGTCACCAGAGTTGCATGTAGAAAAACAACAACATACAACATAGAGATGTCTTCAAGTTATTTTTACCAAATCTGATTGCTCCATAAGTGATAAACTCATGTCTGAAATGCTATGGAGCTATGGATTTCTTTAATATGCATTTCTATAATAGTTTACATAAGGATAGAATTTTCTTCACACTACCTATACAATGCTGTCAAAATTTTGTCCTTTTTTTGGTGATGAATTCATGATCACCATAGATGTTATATCCAAATATAGTAACATCAAATGCAAAGGTCTTGAAGCAGTAATCCACTTTTTAAAATCCAGAACACATGGCAATGCACCTTATGAATGCATTCTGATGTTAACAGAGTGGACTCTTCACAACAATGTATTTGTGTTCCAGGGCAAACTGTTAAGTCACAAACGTGGCTCTGCTATAAGCACCAGTTTTGCTCCTTAGTACGCTTGCTTCTTCATTGGACTGTGGGAAGAAAAGTTTGTCCTGGGCTCTTCTAACCCTCATTGAGACAAAATTATCTGGTATCATTTATTTATCTATTATCAAAGAATTCTTGGCTTCACAAACCTGTGGGTAACTTCCCTTGTGGTAATTGCTGCCACTGCAGACAGATTTGTGGATGTGTTTACTGAGGAGACATAATAAAGAAATCACTCCGACAACTGCAACACTTTTGTTCGGAACCTTGAAAGCCCTTGTCAACTCTATGCTCTATGCTATGGCCCTTCATTGCAATCAAGTAAGAAACGAGAGCCCGTCTTCCTTGAAAGCAGTTGCCCTTGAAGTCATACTTTACCTTATAAGATGTGGTGATAGACTGAAAAAAACTCCTCCAACAAGAATAATTTTGGATTATCACACTAAAGGCTGCTAAGCCTACAGGACAGAGTGATGAGGTAGACATTCTGTCACTCTTTAGTACCCGCTGACTTTGTTATGTGCTTATGTGCTATTATTCTCAGTAGTCTGAAGCTAAAACTTTAACATTTGCTTATTTTACTATTACGTATATATATTATCCAGTGACTTTGATCAATTAATAATTTTTTTTTTTAATTAATTTTTTATTGACATTCAGCATCAGACATTAACATCCAGTACATCATATGTGCATACATCATACATCTATTGTCTGCCCTAAATGCCAAAATAATATTTTTTTGTTTTATATCCAGACAATGAAAAGAAAAACAAACCACAAGAAAACTATGTACAAGTAGGGAGTGATCTTTTTAACACAACACAGTCACTGATTTGAGAAAATAAAATCAGGCCTATGGGGCGTGACATAGTTGACCCAGTTTTCCCAGTATGAAGTGAATTTCTCCAATTTATGATTAATAAATGCCGTTATCGTCTCCATTTTATAAATGTCCATTGTGATTTCCATCCATAGCTTCAAAGTTGGGCTCTCCTGTGATAACCATTTCCTGGTAATAGTCTTTTTACAGGCCACTAGTAGGATATTCATTAAATGTTTATCTCTTTTAAGCCAGTCCTGAGGTACATGTCCGAAAAACAAAGTCTTACTCTCAAGGGGTATTTCACATTTGAAGATATCCTGTAGAGCTTTGTGTATCTCTCTCCAATAATCCTTCATGGCAGAGCAGTCCCAGAAAACATGGTAATGGTTTGCATTTTGATTCCCACAGTTTCTCCAACAAGCAGGGGAGTTGTTATCATAATGAGACTTCTGAGAAGGTGTAATAAAGAACCTGATCAGACTTTTCCAGCCAAACTCCCTCCACTTCGGTGAGCTGGTACAAGTCCATTGATATCTCCATATTATTGTCCATTCTTCCTCAGATATAGTTATCCCTCCTTCCTTCTCCCATTTTGTTTTAATATATGAAGTTGAGTGTGATTTCAGATTCGACAGACCCTTATACAAGCATGAAACAGTTCTATCAATAGTTTCTGAATTATATGCTTTTGTAAACGGTTCAATCAAACATATGCTTGTCTTTGTTACATTTTTCACCTTCATATCAACATAATGCCGCAGCTGCAGATATCGATAGAAGTCTTGATTTTCTAATAAATGTGTCCTTTTAATCGTTTCAAAACTGAGCAATTTTTTATCTTTCATTACACTACATAGAGCTGTTATACCCTTAGCTATCCAGTCCTTGAATCTTGAGTCCAATTTATTAGGTGTAAACTCTGAATCATATGCACACCATTTAAGAGCTGTAATATCATTCTCGAGTTTGTGTTCCTTTATGATAGTTTTCCACACTTTAAGGGTCCATTTCACCCATGGGTTATCGATGTTATTTATGTACGTTTGTAGGTTGTTATCAGCTAAGATTGCTTGTATGGGGATGGAGGGCATTTTTTCTTCAATGTTTTTCCATTGAGCAACATATGACGGGTTGCACCAGCATATCACTGCTCTCATCTGCGCTGCAAAATAATAATGTCTGAAATAAGGTAAGCCCCATCCTCCCTTTTGTTTGGCCAGCTGTAAAGTTTTGAGGCGAACCCTTGGCCTTTTACTTTGCCATATATACCTGGATAGCATTTTGTCCCACTCATTAAATTGGTTTTGGTTAATCTCTATTGGTAGGGTTTGAAATAAATACAACAGTCTTGGCAGTATATTCATTTTAATGGAGTCAATTCTTGAACTAAGGCTAAAGAAAGGAATTAAATTCCATCGTGCTATGTCATCCTTTATTTTTTTATGTATGGGTAAATAGTTGTGTTCTGATAATTTTGTAAGATCTTTTGGTAAGTTGATGCCCAAGTATTTAAAGGACTCTGTTTGCCATGCCAAGGGGTAACTGCTTCTGATTTCTCCTGGTGGGCTATAATTATATGAGAGTGACTGGGTTTTACCTATATTGATTTTGCACCCTGATAATTGACCATACTGTTCAAATGATTGCATTAATTTAGGAAGGGAGTATGTTGGGTGCCCGAGGTAGACCAAAATGTCGTCCGCGTAGCAGGCCAATTTATATTCTCTCCCTTTAATAATAATTCCCTTGATGTCTTCATTTTGTCTAATGCACTGAGCTAGTGGCTCCAGATATAATGCGAAGAGTAGTGGTGACCATGCACAACCCTGTCTAGAGCCCCTTTCTAGGGTAAAACTATCTGATAGATACCCATTGATTTTAATCCTAGCAGTAGGATTGTCATATAGTGCCTGTATGGTTTTAATAATTGTATCATGGAAGCCAAATCTATGTAAAACTCTGTAAAGAAAATTCCAATTGACCGAATCAAAGGCCTTTTCAGCGTCTACACTTATAACAATTGCTTCAATTTTATTTCTTTGTATATGATCCATAATATGTAGTGTCTTTCTTATATTGTCTTGTGTTTGACGTTGATGTATAAAACCTGTTTGATCATTATGTATCAATGTTGGTAAGAACTCTTCTAATCGTTTGGCCATGATGGAGGTAAATAGTTTATAATCTACATTAAGAACAGATATTGGCCTGTAAGATCCGCATTCCATTCTATCCTTGCCTTCTTTTGGTATAGCTGAAATTATTGCCTCCTTCCAGCTAGGTGGCGTTTGTGCCTTTTTTAAAGCCCAATTCAGTGTGGGGAGTAAGACAGGTATTAGTTCTTTTTTAAATTCCTTATACCACTCTGCCGTGTAACCGTCAGATCCTGGCGACTTACTTAATTTAAGCCTACTAATTGCAACTTTTAATTCATCTTCAGTTATATCTGCAGTCATTATTTGATTTTGTTCTTCATCTAGAGTGGGTAAATCTAGGGAATTCAGGAAGCTATCAATTTGGGTTACACTCCTACTAGGAACTTCAGAGTATAAGGATTTATAAAAAACTTCAAAAGCCTCCTGAATTTCGTTTAGTTTAGTTTTTATCACTTTTGTTCTTGGATCCCTAATTTTATGAATTGTGTTTTCCGCTATCTTTTTTTTCAGTTTCCAGGCCAGTATTTTCATAGACTTAGAGCCACCTTCGTAGTGTCTCTGTTTCAGAAACATTAGGCTTTTTTTGATTTCTTGTGTGGCCAAACTATTAATTTCATTCCTAATATTTCCAATTTCCCTTAATGTATCCTGTGCCAAATCTAATTTATGTTTTCTTTCTAATTCCTTTAGCTTGTTTTTTAAGTCATCTGATTTTTTATTCTTATTTTTTTTCTTAAATGAAGATATTGCTATAATTTTCCCTCTTAAAACAGCCTTCAAGGTGTCCCATAACATGGGAGGTGAGACCTCTCCAGTATCATTGAACTCTAAGAAGAGACTAATTTCATATTTAATTTGTGCCTTAAAGGACGGGTCATTCAGCAGACTTGAGTTTAGTTTCCATGTATTATTTTTTGCCCGCAGATTAAAATCAACAGTTAAGTATATTGGTGCATGGTCACTTAGATCTATTGTCCCAATTCCACAAGTATGTATTTTATCTTTATCCTTCTCAAATGTTAGAAAATAATCTATTCTTGTATAAAGAGAGTGGGGAGCAGAATAGTGAGTATAATCCCTTCTGTCAGGGAAAAGGTCTCGCCATATGTCAATTAAACCCACTTCCTCAAAAAGTGTATTTACTTTCTTATATAGGGACTTAGTATCATGAGTTTTTCTACTAGATGAGTCCAATTTTGGCTGTAGATGTATATTTAAATCCCCACCATAGATCAAAAGACCTTCTGTTTCTGTTACCATAGTATTAGTGATTTTTTGGAAGAAACTAATATCACTTCCGGGGGGTGCATAAACGTTTAATAAGGTAATTGAATTCCCATCTATCTTTCCCTTTACTAAAATAAATCTACCCTCTTTATCACCAAATTCCAATACTTTTTCAAAATTTAGCTTATTTGAGATGAGGATAGCAACTCCTCTCCTATGTCCTGATTTATATGAAGAAAAAAACAAATTAGTGAAGCCCATTCTCTTTAATTTTACATGCTCCTTGTCAGTCAAGTGGGTCTCCTGTAGATACACTATGTGGGCTTGTTCTGTCCTCACCTTAGATAAGATTTTATTACGTTTGATTGGATTCAACAGCCCATTAACATTAAACGAAACAAATTTTACTTTGTCACTAGCCATGTGTATTTACTTGTAAGTGTACCAACAGAGTACGTAAAATGAAACTTAACAGATCTACTCCCAGAACACACAAGAACACAGAACATAGTAAGAAATAAAGAGAAAAAGAAGTGTGATTCCAAGGCTGGGGTCTCTAGTAAATGACCCTGGGCTAAGCTAGATAAAACGTCTAGCTGTGGGGGAAAGCCTCTCCCACCTATGGGCTGAGGGCCCCCACCATGGCACTCGGAAAAAAGAGAAAAAAAATCTCTGTTCATTACATAGATGTATCCCTCGTCTGTATATATTCTCATTCAACTGGGGGAAATGTATAAATGCAAATGTCTTGGGGTGAATATAGCATCACCTATTTTAGGTTCTGTTTAGCTTACCAACACTTTAAAAAGTCAGTCAAGACTTGTAGGTCCTCTGGAGAGGGCGAGGATTATCTCCTGAAGACTTGCAGTCTCTTCCTGATGCTTTTCTCTCGCTCCTCACCTGTCCCCTGCTGGCTCGGTCTTCCCACTGTTTCCCAGGCGAAGCGGGACAGCTGATCAGCCAGGCTCTCCCTCGGTGTAATCACGCTGACTGGCAGCCCTCTGTCCTTCATGTCTCTGGTCGCCTCCTCTGCTGTCTGATACAGCTGCGTCCCGTCCTCATAAAACACTCGTAGTTTAGCCGGGAACGGAGTCTGGAAGCGGATATTTCTCTGCTTTAACACTCGCTTCGCTTCAGCATATTCTTTCCTCTTCTGCAGGACTGCTGGGGGGTAATCCTGGTCAAAGTATATCAGCCTCCCGTTCAGAAAAACCTTCTTCTTTCCCCAAGCCTTGCGCAAAATCTCTTCTTTAAGCCTGTAGCGGAGGAATTTGACTAGTATTGACCGGGGCTTGTCTTCCCTGTCTCCGGCGGGTCTTGGCGGTGCGCCCTCTCGATGTCAAGGTTCGTGGTCGGGGGGATCTCCAGCGTGTCCCGCAGTAATTTCTCCACAAACTCAACACAAACTCAATGTTCGGGAACATTGTATATCCTTAAATTCTCCCGTCGGGATCTCCCTTCATGGTCGAGTAGTTTGTTTTCTTGCTGATGTATGACTTTTATCATTTTGTTCAACACCTGCTCCACGTTTTGAACCCGGTCCTCCACCTTTTCAATTCGCTCCTCTGCCTCCGCTATTTTTTGGTTAACGTTGGTGAGCTCGGATTTAATATCGTTCAGCTGTTCTTTTGTGTCTTTTCGGAAGTCCCGAATCTCCTCCAAAACTTGGGCTAAACCTGCGGCGTCAGCATCCTTTGAGCGAGGATTAGCATTAGCTCCGCCATCTTGTGACCTTGCTGGAGAGCTGTTCGCTGACGCCGAGTTTTCCTCATTTGCAGGCTCTGCAACGGTGTTTCCTCTGTTTCCTCTGTTCTTCCCCATTCTTGCCCCTCTTGTTCGTTCAAGTAATATCTGAGAATCTGGTATTTGACGGTCTAATGGGGCGAAATAACTATTTTCACGAGGGAGCTGTTACTCTAGGCTGCCATTCAGGGTGATGACGTCACCGGAACCCCCGATCAATTAATAATTTTAATGCTTTTATACTTGACTTTCACTCACTTCAGTATAATTCTTCAATTTGGCAAAATTTGATATGCTAATATAGCCCTCACCTTACACATTGCAATTATGATTTGCATATACTCTAGTACTTGCTTTGATTAATCAGTAATTCTGTAGGGAATCAGATGATAAAGTGTCAAACTGAGATTTCCTAGCTAGTATCCCTTTTTTGATGTAAAAGCATTTACTTTGTGCTCCATTGTGATATTGTGAGTCTTTTGTGCTTACATGTATATAACTATATAACTTAATTGTTTTGTTTTTTTCTGAGTTTTTTTTCTGTGTGTGTGCGTGCGTGCGTGCGTGTGCGTGCGTGCGTGTGCGAGTGTGTGTGTGTGTGTGTGTGTGTGTGTGTGTGTGTGTGTGTGAGTGTGTGTGTGGCATGCCTTAACTTCAATTAAATCCATTATTCATTGAAATAATGAATGATATCACCCAGGTCAACAAAGTCCACATCAGAGGGGTATTCCAGAAAGCGGGTTTAGTGAAAACTCTGAGTATGTTAACCCTGAAATGGAAAGGGAAACTCTGGGTTTTCAGTTCCAGAAAGAGAGGTAAATCAAACTCTGAGTCAATCACCATGGCAACTGAGTCTGTGAACCTAACCTGCTCACTGGCAGGTGTTCTTCAATAAACCCTGAGTTTTTCTCTGTCTCCTCCCTCTTACACGCTGTTTCATTTCCTCATTCATTCAGTCCGTGTCTTGATGGTCTCGTCCACCAGCTGCTTCATGATGTTCTGAGACAGAGACAAAGACAAACAGATGAGTTTTAGTGGAGTGAAGAAGGGAGTGTAGGGCAGAACATTTCCATTATGTGGCGACATTGCAGCTTTCATACATAACTGTTCCTCAAAGTTCAGCTATTTCCATTTGAGAACTGGGCTGAGAAAAATGACATTTAAGCACAGGTGACAACAAAGATACCACGATGTAAGGGTGCATGGGTGTAAAGGTGTCTCTAAAGTGAATGTGAATCCGGACTTCAAATAAAGTTAATGTCGCAAAGTTGGATTCCAAAGGGTTGCACAAATTGAGGCAAGAAAATGCACTGCAAAAACAATCTAGCCTCAATATATAATCTTTTCCCAACTCTCTTTATTGAATTTTCACTCTTTTTGAACACTCACAACAAACAACACAAACATTATATGATTCACACATACAGCTCAACACTGCACATCATATTTCACCCAACTCCAAGCTTAACACAACTCCAAGTGCACAGGAATATGTTATATTTACACATGTACAAATAAATGTAACATACTTTAAAAAAAAAAGGGGGGGGGGGCTTTCCTCATATTAGTACTAAACCATACTTCTATCAGGCTGTACTTTGCTTTTAAAATAATCAATAAATGGCTACCAGATTTTGTAAAATTTGTTTTCTTGATTTTTCAGCAGGAATCTTATTTTTTCTAATTTCATATGCTTCATGACATCTGTCCAAAGATTTGAAAGAGCTGGGGGTGTTTTTTGTTTCCAATTAATTTTCATGCCAGTAGGCTAAATGGTACCATTCTATGCTCCAAATTATTTTTCATTATTAAACGGGTTGATCCAAGCCTTGATTGTGATTGGCTGGAAGCCGTTGTAAAACCACTATGACCATACACCTGTGACCGCATTTTGACAGGATGGACAGGATCGAGAAGGAAGAGAAAAAAGAAAGGAGACACGCTGAAATTAATGAAAGAGAGATTGAAGAACTGGAAAAGGCAAGAAGTGGAGCTGGGACCGTTAAACAGACTCTGTGGTCAGTTCGTTGTTTTCAGACCTGGGGGGTATTCCATCAAGCAGGCTAAAGGCAAATCCAGGCTTAAATGTCCAAGTCTGGCTAATGTGAGCCAGAGTTCTGTTCCATCAAAGTGGCTAAGATTAGCCTCACATTGGTAACCCTGGAAATCATGGTTCTGGCTAAGCCTGATACATCGAGCTAAACTCCGGTTTCCGTTCCATCAAACTGAGCCACAACTCCGTTCCATCAAGGTGGTTAACCTGAATCCCATCCTAGTAACCATGGTAACTAATGCTGCCGGGCAATCCTGGTCTGTAGCAGGATTAAGGTGAGGATTAGCTCCATCTGTGATCAAAAAATGTTCAATAGACAAGAACAGACACCTAAAAGACAGTTCTGCCAGTGCTTTACACAAAAAAAATTAACTATTAAAAAACAAATTAAAATGTAATAAAAATAAGATAATTAAAAAAAAAACACTGACAACGGTAAAGCCAAAATCAATTTAATAAAAACAAAACTATAATAAAATGAAACTGAGGCATTAAAAAAAAGATTGTACATGAATATGTGATTGCCCTCCCATCCCCACCCCATTGTGTTTCCAATTGGCTAGCAAATTCACGGCCAATTAAGGTCAACTGACAACGGCCAGAGAAGGAGAGGGACACACCCAGAGAGACACAGAGACAGAGCAAGAGAGAGTAAATTAGGAAATAATGGCATGCCCCTTCATCGAGGGTCCTGTTGATGAGGAGGCCCACATTGTCCAGAGGGCCTTCCAACCACCACCAGCCCCAAGGGTCTTCCAGGACAGGTCTAACCCACTGATACAGACAGACTCCTATGTGTGGGAGAGGTACCGGTTCAGCAGGCAAAGCATAGTGTATCTATGCAGTTTGCTGGAACCACACATTATAAAGGTCACACGCTGCAGCCAGTCTCTGACCACTGTGCAGTCAGTCTGTATTGCACTGAGGTACATTCCTGTATAGTGTTGGTGATACTGAGAGGCTAAGTAAGGCAACTGTTTGCAGAGAGGTAAAAAGGGTGTATTTTCTATTCATTTTGATTATTTCTAGCATCACCATACATCATGTACAGGGCTTGATTTGTTCACATTAACATATGGTTATCTTTTATATGTATGAATTAACCATGACACAAAGCAACCACATTAAAATGGGACACACCATTGTGGTTTGTCTGTTCCTCAACCTATAGCACATTCCATACATTTAAGGGGATTTTACTTATTTTGATATAATCAGGGATAGAGCTTACAATTGACTCCCAAATGATGACAAATAGATAATTGATTCACTATCACCTGCATTCACTTAGGGCCGGATCTACTAAGATCCCAATTTGCGTGTACTAATTTGCCTGCGCAATCTAGAATTTTGCATGTGGGGCTGAACTGCGGTTTGCGGGTGATTTACTAAGAGTGATTGCGTAAATGACAACAGGTGTAAACATGTTGGAGACACCCTATTTAAATGAGGGTTTTGTGTGTTTTATGGTGTGCAGCATGGCGAGTTTGGAGAGAAAGTGCAAAGTGAAATTCGACCCTATGGAATTAGAGGTGTTAGATGAGGCCAATAAACACTTAAATGAGCTACAGCAAGAAACCTGACTGTCTCACAAAGGAACGCTATATGGGAAGAAATCTGTGACCAACAGCCAGGGACCGGAGAGGGAGGAGAGGTGCGCACGGCGGGCAAGTTCCACCTGCGTAAAAGGAAACACAAATAATACACTCAACTGTCACGTTTAAGTTTTCTTATATTGGCTGTGAATACTCATTTTGTGTAAAATAGGCTATACGATAAAGAACTGTTTAGTTTTTTTGCCACAATAAATGTTAGAGCTCTAGCCTATATATTTTGTAACTGAAACAATGTGTCTTTAATATGACTAAAATGTGGCTTAACATAATGAGACATTAATGAGTGATGAGTATTTCATTTGATAATAATGTTTGGAATCTAGAAAGTGATTTCAATCATCTTTTTGTCAGTAAATGTTGATTTGTTCAACTTTGCAATGCTCTGCAGTTTACTGGGTCACACTAGCACTCGTATTCTAATCTACAGCATTATGTTTAACACTAGAACCCCCACGACGGTCTGTTTGGGTTTTTATAATACAAATAACTCTGTTTAGATAAAACCTACAAGCTTCTCTTCCTACGACTTTTCCTAAAAATGTGTCTTGTATGTTTTCTGAAGCCTCTAAGTTACAAAAGTGAAACACACTAGACTTCTGAGCATTTATATCTCCGACCGCTGCTGAAAATTATACATTTTGAGGTAGGCTGCTTACATATTGCAAAACTCTGTAAAAGTACACCAAAGCATACATTTTCGTTTCCAAACAAAAACAAAACCATTCATACGGTCAATAAAAAAACATTTTGTTAATAATAAAAACCAAATGTAATCTCAACAGTGACCGCGCCAGCCGGCGAGACTGCGGCTGAACTGCTTCCAATGTTCATTCATTCATTCAATCGCGTGTTAAGTGTGTGTGTGTGTGTGTGTGTTAGTATGTCAGAGAGGAGGAGTTCTCCTCCGGCATGGCATTCTGCTCCAGCCCATGTTGCTTGCTTCACACAATGGTGAAAAATGCGTTCTCTGCGTCTTCTTCTATCGTTTCAGTGTCTCCTTCTTGCAACAATAACCGCAGCCATGTGTGCGCAATTACACATACAAACCGTTTGCACCTCCCTTTGACACGTGTAAAATATAGACGCAGTTTCTATGAGCAAAATTGCTTCCAGGTTTGATAAATCACTTTGCCCGTGCTAAATTAATATATTTACATTTTCTCCACCCAGCACACGTACAATTGCGTGTAAACGCCCCACATTGCATATTCATTGCAGCAAACGTACTAACTGGATGCAGACACGCTATTTTGCACCTTTGAAAGACGCAACCCTTTGTGCGCACTGTTAGTAAATCAGTTTGTACATTTTTTTGCGTGTGCAATGAGTTTGCACATGTTTTTATACACACAAACCTTTAGTAGATCTGGCCCTTATTAGTTTTCCTCATCTCCACTGAACTGATGGATTTGCTAAATGGAATTTTCTATAATCAATAGATAAATGTAATGTGATTATTTCCTATAAACTGATCATTTTGGAAATGTCATAATCTACAATCAATTATGTGATAAATGCGATGATTGACATAAAATAGTTTGATTAAATGCATCATCTGAAATGTACATAGGAATCAGTAGATAAATGTGATAAATAGTCTATCACTAATTGTAACTGCACCGGTCCAATAAATAATGGCCACGCATCATACAGATGTCTTTTCCTGATTTATTGCCGCCTTTCCTTAATCAGACACCGTGAAAACTACAAAAAATAAAACATATAAAAATCAGTGAGACAAAATATACATCTGTCAGTCATTTTACAGTCTCTTTAGCAAGTGTCTATAATTAGACAGGCCCAGACAATTAAGTGTATGATGCTAACATCTGTTAATAGACAGATCCCAGTCCGTGAACACAGCAACAGAAAATATCAAAAGTATAAAGGCATTTCAACAATATTATGCACAAATATGACACAATTAAAGGTACATCACCGTGTGCGCCTCTTGATCCATGCAGAATAATGTTAATTTAGGCCGTAGCACTCTGTTCCTCTGCAGCCACACTTGGCTCTTTTCTCTGCAGGCATGTTGTCTCTTTCTCTGCTGCCTATTGTTTCCTGACCCATGATGCATCAGGTGTGCCCTTCACAAAACTCTGTTCATTTGGCCTGTGACATTCAACTTCAAAATGAAACTTGCATTCAAAGGCACTGGATTTTTAACCAAACATTATTTTTAAGGTAGTGTATTTTAGTCCAGTTTTCAATTAAAGTTACCCTTTTTAAACAACTTATTTATTACACTTTAACACATTTTAATGACTGTATGAATTCAAACATTGATTAATTTTTACTGAAAATATAAAAGAAACACTCCAATGAAATCTCTGCAAAACTGTCTCTCAGACAGTTACACTAATATTAATTTACACATTTGGTGAATTTCATTAGGCATAGGCCTGCTTGAATTGTTAGATTTAATAAGTGTTCTTATCTAGGCTATATATATTTTGTCCCTTTGATGCAGGATTTATATAACATGATATTATGCTGAAAGCTGAATTTTCTTTGTCACTTGCGCATTAAGCCTGTCAGCAATATTCTGCCACCTCCCTTGCTTTATTAATTGCTGCAGTATTGCCTTTTTCTTAATTATGTCCCTAAAGTCCTCATACACTTCCATAAGGAGCGTTTGCTCCGCCGTAGAAAAAAAGGCCTCTGCTCGCTCCTTTCCTTTGCTTTTTGACATTTTGCAACATTTTCGGCATTCAACTAGTGTGGGCTTTTTATTTTCCCTGGGCGCGTGCATGAGTTGAGACTTAACAGGTGAGGCTTGAATTAGTGTCAGTCGGAGCCAGCTGATTTCACTTGATGGAACGGGTTGGAGCTAGATTGGGAGTTGGCGTTTAGTCAAACTTGAAGATTACACCTTAGTCTGGATATTATTAGCTACGTTGATGGAATACCCCCCTGGTGTGCCGAGAAGGAGGTGGCTGTTGATTTTAAAACGGACACCAAGATTGAGCTAAAACCAGGTTATCCGCCAGTTTTATGCCACTCTGAAAAACTGAAAAGGTGAAGCTTACGGTTTCAGCAGTTATGTTGGCCTTCGTGCGGGGCTTAACTGTCACATTAATGATCCGCCCATCAGTCAATCCTGGTGTCTGATGAATGATACCGAGTTCACCACAACAGCGTCTTCATTGGAGTAGTGAAGAAACTTCGCCGAGAAGGTCGCGACAAAACATCCCACCACCAAGCGTTAACACAGGCCGACTTTCAGAAAATCAAGCTCTCTTGGGCACTGAATCCAAACACACCTGAGGGTCTTGTCAACAAAGTTTGGTTTGATGTGCAGCAGCATATGGGACGCAGAGCTAAGGAGGGCAACCGCCAAATGAAGCCTGACTCATTTATCATCCGACAGGACGAAAATGGTCAGAAATATGCAACGCTGTCATGAATGCACCAAAAACCACCAGGATGCTGGCGAACGAAACAAAGAGAGTCTGCAGGGATTTATGTTCGAGCAACCAGGGAACCCACTGTGTCCTGTTGCTTCACTGGAGAACTATCTGTCACTGCTGCCACCCAATCCACCGGCCTTTTATCTCCACCCAAAGCGGAGAAACTACACCGACGATGTATGGTAAGTTAACATGTAACGTCTGTTTGTTTTGTTACAGTGTAGCGTAGTTACTTTGAAACATTTAGGGGACTAATTTTTCTCTCTCCTAACAGTTTGGTATACTAGAGAGCCCATGGGGGTGAACTTTCTCGGCTCCATGTTGCCACGGATCTGTAAAGCAGCCGGCACCGAGACCATCTACACCAACCACTGCCTGCGAAACACCACTGTACAAAAACTCTCTGATGCTGGCTTAGAGGCGAGAGAAATCATGTCAGTAACGGGGCATAAATGTGAATCCTCCCTGCAGTCATACTGGCGCCCAAACTACGATGAGAGAAAATCCTGGAGCAACATCCTTGCTTCTGGCACAGCGCAATTAAAACACACCTGTCCAGAGTCAGACACCCCCGTGTTAGCAAAAAGGAGTGCTAACATAATTGAACACTACTTCAGCAATTGCACAATTAATGAGGATATCCAGATAAATGTAGCTAAATAGTCAACCCAGATAAATTTTAATAAGCTTTAAGCATGCTTTCCACTGTGTTTGTAGCTCCTGTGTGTTTTTGCGTCTGTCTGTTGCTTATTGAGGAACTATTTGTTTGGCGGAAGAGTGAAAGAATAATTATTTCTCATTAATTATTGCAGCTCTTATTAATGTGTGTTTATTTTACGAAACCCAGCCAGGTATATATAGTAACCCTTTTATAAAAGCAATTAGCAATTAGCTGCCCAAAGTTATTAAATTATTGGCACAGTATCTTTCAGACGCTATCAAATATTTTGCAAAGACCAATTGGCGCAGACCCTCTAGTGGCAGCTCTCGGAATTATTGACTTGAGTCAATAACTCCGCTTTGCGTCGTGCCTAACAACGCCCCTTAGCCGTGGTAAAATCGCCAGCAAACCACAGCCTCTTGGGGCTAATTGCTTAAGTATACTCAAGTCAATAATTCCGAGAACTGCCACTAGAGGGTCTGCGCCAAATGGTCTTTGCAAAATATTTGATAGTGCCTGAAAGATACTGTGCCAATAATTTGATAACTTTGGGCAGCTCCAAAACATATGCCCCAGTGATGTTGGTGTAAGTCCACATCTGTCACAGGAGGGATCTGCTGAAGGAAATATTTTGTGTAGTTTTTGTTTTGACCCGTGTATGCGATGTATTATTTTAAATTGCAAGAGGCCATGTCTTGCACATATTGAAGAGCTGTGAATTTCTGCCAGAGCTGTCTGCCATTGTTCTCCCGTGATCTCCCCTCCTAGATCATCTTGCCAGGCTGATCTTAGATGATCCATAGTATCCGTAGATACTATGGATACTATGGATCATCTAAGATCATAGTATCCGTAGATATCAGATTTGAGAGTTTTTCATAAATGTAGGATATTCCTCCCTTCTTAGGAGGATCTTGTAGGCTATAAGTATCAATTCCATTATGGACAGATTAGGAGAATTTGGGTATGATGGATTATTCTGCATAACAAAACTCCATACCTGTAGCTATTTATAGAACTGAGACCTCGGAATGTTATATTTACTCTTTACCTGTTCAAATGTTGGAAAAGTTTGGTCTATAAACAAATCTGAGAAGTTGTGAATTCCTTTTTCAAACCAGTCATGTTCGAGCACCAACATGACTGGTTTGAATTGGAGGACGGCAGTGTTGTTTGGGCTGAGAAAGCCATGTGTAAGTAAGGAGGAAGTCCAGGAAGAGGAAGGTTATTTAAGTGTGGGAGTGGCCTATTTGAATCCATTTTGTTTGAGGCCATGCGGCAAGGTGAGTGTGTTTGCTGATCCTGTAAGTTTATTTAGCTCCTTTAACTTTAGCTTATATTGGAGTTATGCTATGTAGTGTGTGAAATAGAGTGTGGTGAATGTGCCAGGAAAGGTAGTATCAGCATTGCTTCTACCTGGAGCTCGCATGTATGGAGCCTGGGTTTAGTTGAAGGTGGCAGTGTTGTTTGGGCTGAGAAAGCCATGCGTAAGTAAGGTAAAGGAGGTTATTGGGTTGGTGCAGGGAGGGGAGCAGTGAGACCTGGCATTAGGGGAGTGTCTCTGGGACGCTAGAGATCACTGTTTAGCCTCCTGGAGGTGTCGTGGGACCAACTAGACGAAACACTGGTGAAAGGAGGTTCCCACCCGATGACCCCAAAGACATGCTGGTTATCACTGCTCATTGGTTTGTATAGTTAAGCCTTGCCATATTAGCTTATCATAGGGCTTAGGTTTTTCACTGAGTGTTGATCCTTTCTCTAGAGCACAAGCTTCTTGTGTTTTATTTGAATAGTACTGGTAAATGAGGATGCAAAGGCATGGTTTTCAATAAGAGGACTTTGGAGAGAAACAGATTGCCACCTGTAAAATTTTCAAACCTGGGACCAGATCTTGAGTGATTGGGAGACAATCGGATTAGTTAACGATTCAGGGTCAATGGTGGGCAGAGCTGAAAACAGCATGGCTGGAAGGGAAGAGGGGTAACAGCAGATCTTCTCTATGCTCAACCATTGCAGAAGATTTTTTTGTAGCAAGAAAGCCATCATTCTGATGTTGCTCACCCAATAATAAAGTTTCAAGTTTGGCAGTCCCATACCTCCTATTGATTTTGGCCTCTGTAGGAAAATCTTCACAGGTTTTTTCTCAGATGGGAATACACTGAAATAGAAAAAAAGAAGTTTTTCTTCTGTTTTCATTTGGACTTTGAGTTGCCTACCTGTACTGGATGTTTTCTATCGCCTACATTAAAGCTTGCTTTTTGTTAAAACCTCAACCTGCCTGTTGGGGTGGGTCCACCATTAACTGACAGGTGACATTGTGAAGCTGCTGATACTGGGCCTCAAAATTTGCTATACACACACAAACACACAACATGTGTGTTTTACCACAGTTGTGAGGAACATCTAACACCCCCTCCCCGAGGGGGACCATTGTTGGGACTAAGCCTTAACACGAGCCTGACCTCGTAACAGATCTCGAATTAAAGTATAAAAATGGCTATCGGAAATCATTAATAATTATTAATTAGAATGATCTATTATGTTAAATAATTTTACATTAAATCGCCTCGTGGGGCACCATTCCCCAAAAAGGGAAAAATCATAGCCAGTAGTGATATCAGTCTCATAGAATTCACCAAACTATCAATTTGGAATTTTGATTAATAATCAAATTAATAACTACAATCAAAATGATCATATTAATAGTAAAGGCTGAAGGATTTCAGAGTTCTTGACATAGCACAGGTTGACTATTCATTCACTCTTGTTCAATATTAAACAGACAGCGGGTATGATTCCAAATAAATTTATTCACTGTGTGTGTGTGTGTGTGTGTGTGTGTGTGTGTGTGTGTGTGTGTGTGTGTGTATGTGTGTGTGCGTGCATGTGTGCATGTGTGTGTGCGTGCGTGGGTGGGGGAGTTCAAGCTGTGCAACAGAAGTTGAAGTTGTATTAACCTTGCTTACAAATTGTGACTAAATGTATTGTGACAACATACAACAATGTGTTGTAAAAAGCTCCTTAGCCATGGCTTTAAGGTAACGTCCTGTCATGCCACTCTTGGAGCTGGCTCTTTCTACTCCCTACTATTCCTGCTACAAACAAATGACAGAGTACAGTATATCACAAAGTTCATTACTGAACAACTCTGCTGGGTCCAGTTACAGTCAGAAAACTGCAGGAACACAAAAAACTCAAGAAGAAACTGGACACTAGAAACCAGGGCAGATGTTGGACACAAGGAACAAAAGCAAACAATCGGACGCTGAAATGGGGAACTGCAGACGAAGGGTGCTTTCACACCTAACCTGTTTGGTGCAGTTAAAACAAACTCAGGTCCGTTTGCGCAGTCAGTATGGTTGGTTTAGGCTGGTGTGAAAGCTGTCAATTGAACCCTGGTACAGACCAAACAACCGAACCATGACCGCTTGAAAAGACGGGCTTCAGTCTTTACAATCAGTTATTTCTCTATGAGCTCTTTGTGAAACCAAAAAACATAAATAGAAACACTTTAGAAGCATTAAAGTGCTGCTGCATAAACATCTGTCAGTCATAGAGTTTGATTTCCCCACATGGGTCATAATGATCCAGGATGACAAACACCAAAATTGTCCAATCAACGAGTTACCTGTCAGTCAGTAGAACTTAAAGGTCATATGTATAGCTGTTTCATCAAAACGAATATTTAAAAAAAAAAAAAAAAATACATCCATAGAACGTCCAGAAAGGTGTAGAATTAAAAAAAAAATCCTGAAAAAAAGAATTACAGTAGAGAAATAATTGTTTTACAAATTTTGACGGGCCCAAAATATGTCAATATTTTGATTTGTTTAAGTTAGGTTAAGTTTATTTACTTTATTAATCCCCCTGAGGGGAAATTTAATGTTTTCACTCTTGCTCGTCAATTACACACAGGTCCAAAAGACACATACATGCACAAATAGGACCTATAGATGCACAAAGTGGAGAGATGTCAGAGTGAGGGGGCTGCCCTTGGTCAGGTGCCCTGAGTGGTTGGGGGGTTTGGTGCCTTGCTCAAGGGCACCTCGGCAGTGCCCAGGAGGTGAACTGGCACCTCTCCAGCCACCAGTCCACGCTCCATATTTGGTCCGAACGGGGACCTGAACAGGCGACCCTCAGTTCCCAACCCAAGTCCCTATGGACTGAGCTACTGCCGCCTTTATGTTGGTTACGGAGGGAGCTCAGGGTTGCCAGATTGTGATAGCTGCAGAGGTATGGCGTCGTCCCAGCGCTATCTGTCATAAATTCTAGCTGACCAACACAGAAGCAAACCTGAATCACCATTGGTTCAGCTTTTGATCGTTGGTGTCAGCTGAAGGCAGAAAAAGGGCTAAAAACAGGTAAGCTAATGCAGCAGGGTTGTAAAAAGATATATCTGCTGAATATATCTAATATCTAATACGCTCACATTCACACCTACGGACAATTTAGAGTTATCAATTAACCTAATCCCCAATCTGCATGTCTTTGGACTGTGGGAGGAAGCCGGAGTGCCTGGAGAGAACCCACGCTGACACGGGGAGAACATGTAAACTCCGCACAGAAGGGCTCCCGCACCTGGGATCGAACCGGCAACCCTCTTGCTGTGAGGCGACAGTGCTAACCACCACAACACCGTGCCACCCTTATTATTATTATTATTATTATTATTATTATTATTATTATTATTATTATTATTATTATTATTATTGGTGGGAAATTATAACAGAGGAATATACTTGCCGTTTTAATACCAAGAACACTTTAGTGTTTTTGTGTGTATACAGGACGATGTCGAATCAGGGAATCCGTGTGTCCACCACGACAAATGATCCTAACTGACTATTCACGTTAGCATTAGTGACGAGTAGAGCTAAAAATGCTTTATGGAGATCATTACAGTGTGTTACAGGGCGCACAAGAGAGGATGATGATCATGATTTATTATTATTATTTTTTTATTACTATACCACAAAAGACACTTACCACTTGACATCGCTGTCTCCAGTGCCTGTCATTTACAAACCTGGCAACCTGTAGAATTGAAGAGTGGAGCGAGAGCGGGCGAGTGTGAGTGCGACACCTACTGACCGGGAAGTATGAATCCTATATCTATGACCTTTAAAGTTTACTCCTTTTGGTTTGTTTGCAAAAAGTCAGTGTGAACAGGAACCAAACCAAAATTAAAATGCAACAATGGATCATACTTTTCCTCTGGTGCGACCAAATGAACTCAACTATAAGTGACAAGTGACAGCAAGGCTAATGAAGGACAAGTGGAACTAATGAATGCAGGGCAGAAAATCACATAGGCCAGAAAACACACAAAGGCAGGAAATACAACAACACATGACATACTGTAAGAGAAGTGACCTTCAAAAAAAATCAGGAAACAAACTACAACAAAAACCTAGGATCAAGACAACTGCCAACGAACCATGAATGGATTTTTTTTGTTGTTGTTGTTGTTGCACCAAATGAATTAGGTTACACTCAACATAAGTGGAGGAACATTCAGCGATGAGTCCAGATTGTGCCTACAGCAGTTGGATCATAGGGTCATATATATACAGTACAGGCCAAAAGTTTGGACACACCTTCTCATTCAATGCGTTTTCTTTATTTTCATGACTATTTACATTGTAGATTCTCACTGAAGGCATCAAAACTATGAATGAACACATGTGGAGTTATGTACTTAACAAAAAAAGGTGAAATAACTGAAAACATGTTTTATATTCTAGTTTCTTCAAAATAGCCACCCTTTGCTCTGATTACTGCTTTGCACACTCTTGGCATTCTCTCCATGAGCTTCAAGAGGTAGTCACCTGAAATGGTTTCCACTTCACAGGTGTGCCTTATCAGGGTTAATTAGTGGAATTTCTTGCTTTATCAATGGGGTTGGGACCATCAGTTGTGTTGTGCAGAAGTCAGGTTAATACACAGCCGACAGCCCTATTGGACAACTGTTAAAATTCATATTATGGCAAGAACCAATCAGCTAACTAAAGAAAAACCAGTGGCCATCATTACTTTAAGAAATGAAGGTCAGTCAGTCCGGAAAATTGCAAAAACTTTAAATGTGTCCCCAAGTGGAGTCACAAAAACCATCAAGCGCTACAACGAAACTGGCACACATGAGGACCGACCCAGGAAAGGAAGACCAAGAGTCACCTCTGCTTCTGAGGATAAGTTCATCCGAGTCACCAGCCTCAGAAATGGCAAGTTAACAGCAGCTCAGATCAGAGACCAGATGAATGCCACACAGAGTTCTAGCAGCAGACCCATCTCTAGAACAACTGTTAAGAGGAGACTGCGCCAATCAGGCCTTCATGGTCAAATAGCTGCTAGGAAACCACTGCTAAGGAGAGTCAACAAGCAGAAGAGATTTGTTTGGGCCAAGAAACACAAGGAATGGACATTAGACCACTGGAAATCTGTGCTTTGGTCTGATGAGTCCAAATTTGAGATCTTTGGTTCCAAGCGCCGTGTCTTTGTGAGACGCAGAAAAGGTGAACGGATGGATTCCACATGCCTGGTTCCCACTGTGAAGCATGGAGGAGGAGGTGTGATGGTGTGGGGGTGTTTTGCTGGTGACACTGTTGGGGATTTATTCAAAATTGAAGGCACACTGAACCAGCATGGCTACCACAGCATCCTGCAGCGACATGCCATCCCATCCGGTTTGCGTTTAGTTGGACGATCATTTATTTTTCAACAGGACAATGACCCCAAACACACCTCCAGGCTGTGTAAGGGCTATTTGACCATGAAAGAGAGTGATGGAGTGCTGCGGCAGATGACCTGGCCTCCACAGTCACCGGACCTGAACCCAATCGAGATGGTTTGGGGTGAGCTGGACCGCAGAGTGAAGGCAAAGGGGCCAACAAGTGCTAAACACCTCTGGGAACTCCTTCAAGACTGTTGGAAAACCATTTCAGGTGACTACCTCTTGAAGCTCATGGAGAGAATGCCAAGAGTGTGCAAAGCAGTAATCAGAGCAAAGGGTGGCTATTTTGAAGAAACTAGAATATAAAACATGTTTTCAGTTATTTCACCTTTTTTTGTTAAGTACATAACTCCACATGTGTTCATTCATAGTTTTGATGCCTTCAGTGAGAATCTACAATGTAAATAGTCATGAAAATAAAGAAAACGCATTGAATGAGAAGGTGTGTCCAAACTTTTGGCCTGTACTGTATATATATATATATATATATATATATATATATATATATATATATATGTACAAAAACCAAACGAATTTTATTTTAGAGCGATTATACACTTATATAAACATATTAATGGGTAGAATATTCAGATTCAGATTCAGATTTGACAATAAACCATGCCAAATATTACACACTGGCCCTTTAACAGGGAAAAAACGGTAGAAACCTCAGGAAGAGCAACTGAGGAGGGATCCCTCTTCCAGGACGGACAGACGTGCAATAGATGTTGTACAAAACAGATCAGCATAAATTTATAAATTAACAGTAATCCGTATGACACAATGAGACACAGAGACAGTGACAGAGAGAGTTGCAGGACAGACGGTAATGACAGTAGCTTACAACAACATGAAAGTAATAATATTAATTAATATTAATATTAATAGGCTAATTAATATTACCTACAGGCTATTAAACATCATTCCACTCACATGACATACAGGACAATTAATGATGGGCAAATGTGTGTGTGTGTGTGTGTGTGTGTGTGTGTGTGTGTGTGTGCATGGTGTTATATCAACAAGTGTGGTTCTGGACATGAGCAGCTGCACATTTAACAGCCACACATCACCGACAGTCCGCTGAACAATGCAACGGGTTGTGAATGAAACAAACTTAATTACAATATGACAGTCTTGCAGGAAATATCGTTAACGTTACTCTTTGTACTCACGTAGGCATGTGAATTACAGTGTTTCATTGCGAAGAATGCATGTAACGGGTACACTTGCGCTGTTTCTCCGCGATCTCGTTCAAATGAGCCAGATGTAGGGGGCGGGTATTTATACGTCATGGCGTTCAGCTGAAAAACTCTTCCGGATAGGAAGCAATGCTATTCAAGAGAAAGCTGAGACACGGGGTCAAACATGGGGGGATTGCACATGCGCAGTAAAATCTGGTCTGGACTTCCTCAAAGGCTCAGTAGATCAATCAATCAATCAATTTTATTTATAAAGCCCAATATCACAAATCACAATTTGCCTCACAGGGCTTTATAGCATATGACATCCCTCTGTCCTTATGACCCTCGCAGCGGATAAGGAAAAACTCCCCAAAAAAACCCCTTTAACGGGGAAAAAAAACGGTAGAAACCTCAGGAAGAGCAACTGAGGAGGGATCCCTCTTCCAGGACGGACAGTAGATGGCATGAGACCGCGGAATAAGGGGGATGTGCATGCATGTCATTTTCACAGCTTATTACTGGACTGTCACTGGTGGCCTGTGTTGTGGGTGAGATTGACAGAGATGCAATTTGGACAACTTCAGGCAGCCGCCGTCCAAAAGTCCAAGCAGACCGCACCAAGTGCACTCCTTGATCGCCTGAGCGGATCCCGCGCTTTTTATCTAGCGCCCCTGCTGTCACCCTCCAGCATTGCAGCTCAAGTTACACGGCGCATGTGCAATCCCCCATGTTTGACCAGAGATATTGGATAAAGGAAATACCCCACTGTAGGCTTATCCAATGTTAAGAAAACGGTTACTCTTCCTGTCTCCTAAGTGGGCGTGGTTAGCTCTCCCTCCAATCAGAGCCTGTTCTCCCTCAACCCCCCCCCTCCCCACCACATTGTTGAACAGAGGCTCTGTGGATGTCTGTGTATGCAGATCGAGAAGCAGGTGGAATGAAAATACATTCTTCCTATTATTGCAGCCTATTGCCGCACAAAGCTTGGGCATTTTTTATTTATTACTAGCGGTAAATAACTGTTTGTAAGCTAACTGTGATTTTACCACCTGTTTATCAAGATCACAAGATCTCGCGAGAACTTGTTTTCTGAGACGGACAGGGCTCAAACAAAGTTAACTTTCTCTTGATCTGTGCGGATGAAAAATGCAGCTTTAGTGTCAGAATGTTGGTAAGATGTGTGGCTTGTGGAAAATGAACACAATATTTACTTTAGTGACTATAGGGCGAAAGAATTGACCATAAATTGTGATCACGTTCATTTTCTTCATTGACGACAATACATTCAGAGCTGCCGCAAGTCTCCTACGGGGGCGTGGCGCTGACGTCACCGAATCAGGAAGTGAGCTGAGTGGGGTATCTCGCTTTATCCAATATCTCTGGTTTGACCCTGTGTCTCAGCCTTCTCTTGAATAGCCTTGATAGGAAGCTCTCGACCATCCTAGCTCGTAGCTGCTTAAAGCTTGCTGTTAGCTCCTAGCGCTAGCTCCTCGCTGCACAAATAAGAGACTTGCTATTTTGACGAACTCTTTCAATGGGGACATTTTACATTCTGAAGGTGATCCTAAAGGTCATTACTCTATTTTGATCATCAACACCAACAATACTGTTGTTCTATTAGTTAATTTGTATGGGTACAATTCAAAGTGTGATAATGATATGCTGCTTGACGTTTTAGAATCCCGTTTCTTACAGTGGCTTTCTAAATACCCCAACGCAATGATAGTAATGGGAGGGGACCTAAATATCGCCCTAGATAGTCTTCGCGATAGGTGACCTCCACGAGCCAACAATTATATGGCCTCCAATCTGATACGATTCATGCATAAATTTAACTTAGTAGATATTTGGAGGGAAAAAAATCCAGATGTGAGTTCATATACTTGGAGCAATAAAGCACATACTAGTTTATCACTCATATATTTTTGGTTGGTGTCTAATTGTTTTGATAGCAATGTTATTAATGTCAATATCCTCACAACTCCATTAACGGATCATAGAGCAATCTCAATACAAATATTTTTAAATCCTGATACTCAGCGTCGAGGTTCATACTGGAAACTGAACAGCTCTATCCTAAAACATGATGCAGTGATTAAAACATTCCAGTCTTTAATTGATCGTTTTTGGCATAAATCCTTATCAGAAAAGAAATTTTGTTGTAATTGGGAACTTTTTAAATTCGAATTATCTAAATTTTTGAGAACATATGGGAGTTTGATAGCCAAAGCTAAAAAAGCTGAAGAAGAAAATATAATTACAGAAATAGCATCATTATCACAAAAAACACCTGGTAATTTATCAGAAAATGAATTACAACATTTAATGAATCTGCAAAATAAATTAGATGACATTTACAAATTAAAGGCTGATGGGGCCTTTGTTAGAAGCAGGAGAAGATGGTTAGAGGAGGGGGAGCAGAACACTGCTTATTTTTTTCGACTTGAAAAATTTTATGCTAAACATAACACAATACAAAAATTAAATATTGATGGAGACATTACAGGTGACCCTCAGAAAATAGCTAAATATTGTTCAGACTTTTATACCAAATTATATGAATCAAAGTATGATGAGGAATCTGCATGCCAATTTTTGAGATCCCTTACAGAAACTAAATCAATTGACCTTTATCTAAAAGACTTATGTGACAAACCGATAACACTACAGGAAGTTACATTTGCTATAGAACACCTTAAGCTTAATAAGTCTCCAGGTACTGATGGTATCACTTCAGAATTTTATAAGGCATTCTCTAAACAGCTTGCACCCTTCCTCCTTGGTGTCTTATTAGAATGTATTAACAATGAATCTCTTCCTCCCACCCTTACCCAAGGCCTCATAACTTTAATTCCGAAACCAAAGAAAGATTTACTTCTTATTGACAATTGGCGTCCAATATGCCTACTAAATAATGATTACAAAATATTCACATTGATATTTGCTAAAAGAATAAAAGCGGCTCTAGATTTCATAATTGATGAGACTCAATCCGGCTTCATGACAAACAGACATATTTCCAACAATATCAGATTAGTACTGGACTTAATTGATTATTCAGATTTGTGCCCTGATGAAAGTTTCATTCTTTTCGTAGATTTCTACAAGGCTTTCGACACAATGGAACATAAATTCATTTATCATGCCTTAGAAAAGTTTGGTTTTGGGTCATATTTTAGCAGTGCTGTCAAAACAATGTACACTAACGGAAACTGTTCAATCAAGTTGCATACTGGTACTTCTCCTCGATTCTTCCTTAAACGTGGGGTCCGGCAGGGATGTCCAATATCTCCTTATCTTTTTTTGCTTTGTACTCAATCACTCACTGACTATATAAAGCTTAGTCCACTAAAAGGTATCTCAATTGCAGACAATGAAGTTATCATCAGCCAGCTGGCTTATGATACAACATTATTTTTAAAAGATCTCTCTCAGATACCTTTGTCTATTGATTTGATTAATACTTTCTCTGTTGCCTCTGGTCTTTGCTTAAATATAAAGAAATGTGAACTTCTTGCTCTCAAATATTGTGACATCCCTTCTGTCTGTAATATACCTGTAAAAGACTCCATTACTTACCTCGGTATCATTATCACCAAAGATAGAGGGGCCAGGTGCAACTTGAATTTTGATTTAATTATTGACAAAACACAAAAAAAATTGAACCAATGGTTGCAGCGAGATTTATCACTAAGAGGAAGAATTCTACTGACTAAAGCTGAGGGAATATCCCACCTTACATATGCTGCTCTATCCCTTGATGTAAACAAAAAGATTTCAAATGATATTGACAAAATGCTTTTTAACTTTATTTGGAGGAACAAAAATCACTATGTCAAAAAATCAGTAATAATGAACTCATATGATAAGGGTGGCCTTAACTTTTTAGACTTTTACACTTTAAATAATACATTCAAAATAAATTGGCTAAAACATTTTATTAAGAACCCATTTTCAATTTGGAACTTTATACCAAATTTTATTTTTTCTAAATTAGGAGGCCTAAATTTCCTTTTATTTTGTAATTACAATATCAAAAAATTCCCCACAAAACTATCCAGTTTTCATAAACAGATGCTTCTCTCATTGTCATTTATTTATAAACACAATTTCTCCCCGCATAGATACGACTTATGGAACAATAAAGACATTATATACAGAAACAAATCCATATTTTACCCTCACTGGTTTTCTAATAACATTCTTTTGGTTGGTCAGTTGTTTTATTCAAATGGCTCACTTTTGACATATCAAGAATTTATATTTAATTTATTTCCTGCTGGAGTTGTTATGCTATTTAAAAGTACGGCAGGACAGAACCCGAATTTAAATTTATTATCTATTGATCCAACCAAACATGAAATCAGTGAGATTTGTTTCTCCTCAAGACGCAATAATAAACGTCATTTACGCGCATTGTTTCAGATGTTGTATCAACTCCATATGTGGTTTCTTATTGGAACAACTTTGTTAATTATCTCGACTGGAAAAAGATTTGGACTTTACCTGCAAAATACTTGATTAATAATAAAATGAAAGAAGTATCATTTAAAGTAATTCATAGATTCTACCCATATAAAGTTTTTCTTCAATGTTTCAAAAAAGATATCGATACTAATTGTTGTTTTTGTGAAGGATCCCCTGAAGATGTTTTTCATTTATTTTGGAATTGCCCATTCTCTACCAAATTATGGAAGGATATTTGTAATTTGATTTGTATTTGTGTAGAACCACATTTCTTCTTTTGAAACCACTCTTTTGCATTTTTGAAAATGAAGTCAAGCAATATATTAGGACCATCAGACACTCCACAAATAAGCCATTAAAACCTTGGATTTATGTGCTCTTTTTAATGTATTTCTGTTCTGAATTTTTGCCACTGAATGTATGTCACCCCCTGGCGTCTATGTTTGTTTGATTTGTGTTTTTCAATAAAGGGAAAAAAAACCCTTAAAAAAACAAAAAACAAAAACAAATAAGAGACTTGGGACCATAGACATATATACGTAGACGCCGCATCGAGCGCTGAACCGTACGTCAACGTCGCCGCCATATTGGATGTGGCAAGGCTGCGTTGTAAACTAATACAAGTGAATGGACTTAATTTCATAAAGCGCCTTTCCTCAAAGAAATGTACGTTAATGCCTCTCGTTTATTCATTCACACACACACTAATATACTTGGGAAACAGTTAGGCACCAAAAACAATGTATTTGATCTTCTCAGATGGCTAAGATAAGAACTTTATCGATCCCACACAGGAGTAATTCACCTTACATCAGCTATAGAGAACAAGGTAGTGCCGAAAAACAATGCACAGTAGCATATATATATATATATATATATATATATATATATATATATATATATATATAGCCAGGAAGTTTCCACTCTGAGAGAGAATGGAAACACAGGCAAGCGTGATCGAAGACCAGGGAACGGCTGCAGCTCTGGATCGCCGGATGACTTGGAGAGGTGCCATTGCCACGGATCACCCGGCCGGGCCCGTGGGGCTGGTGCTGCTGCGTCGGGATCGCAGGAGAGGGAAGCGCCGGGGTCGTCAGAGCCTGCTCGACAGTCACTGGGGGTGACGGCGTGCCCCCAACTCCTCTCCCCAGCATGGAGTACCGTTCTGAAGGAAGGGAAGCTCAAGCCTCAGAAGCCCCAAAAAGTGTAATTGTGTAGGATATCTGAGTCACCAACAGCTTAATTTCAGCGCTTGCAAATCCTGCCATTAGTACGGTTAGGTTCACCTCAAGGCTTTGGAACCATTGGCATTTTAGTTTATATGCAAATATTTGCTATTTTTGCATCTGTCTGTCCTTTTACTGTGTCTTGTATTTTTATTGTAGGCCTACTGTACTGTACTATACACACACACACACACACACACACACACACACACACACACACACATAGCCTATATATATTTATACAACAGTTAGTTCCGGCCCTGCAATCTGATTGGTCAAGAGACAGTAAAACCGTGATGATATTGGAGTACAACATCACGGTTATTTCACTCTGTATGTATCACTCCGCCTCACAGCTGATTGCAATCAACAATCAAATCAAAACTGACGGTTAGTGTTAGTTAGGTCAGCAGTTGCGTTGTAGGCTAATTAATTCATCCACTGTCAAACAGCCAAAAATATGGATTTATTTCCTAAAATAAGTTTTGAATTGAACTATGAATGGTCAGCAGAGGAAGATGAGGGAGAGGAGAAGCTGAATCCATCTGAGCACACATCCAGGTTTGTCAGTGTTTCATCAGCGGAGCTCAATGACTTGGAGAAAAGCAACATACTGTCAGATCAGAAGGCAGAGTCGGCTGTGCCTGTGAAGCCACAGTCCACCATGCAGTAACCACAGACTTATTTCACCGGCTGCACAATTAATGGAAATGTGCAGATAAATGTGTATAAAGAGTAAGTGCCTGGCGCACCATGTCTGCGTTACATAGCAACGGTGACAGCGGAGTCCTGAGGGAACTATTTTTGTTGGCGGAAGACAAATAAAATGTTTAAATTATCTATTTTGTCCTCATTTTTCAACATTTCTTAATCAGCCTTGCTTATTTAACTGTTAAACTGTTGTATAAAAGCAATATCACACTTGAGCTCCTGATGTTATACTCGTATATCGTCGATATACTCGATATACGAGTATAACATCACTCCCTCTTGTGTGATATTGCTTAAATATATATATATATACACACACATACATACATATAGGCTACATACACACATATATGTTTGTTCTCTATAGCTGATGTAAAGTGAATTGCTCCTGTGTGGGATCAATAAAGTCCTTATCATAGCCATCTGAGAAGATCAAATACATTGTTTTTGGTGCCTAACTGTTTCCCAAGTATATTAGTGTGTGTGAATGAATAAACGAGAGGCATTAACGTAAATTTCTTTGTAGAAAGGCGCTTTATGAAATTAAGTCCATTCACTTGTATTAGTTTACAGCGCAGCCTTGTCACATCCAATATGGCGGCGACGTTGACGTATCGCAGCAGCGGGCAAACCCACTCGATGCGGCGTCTACGTATATATGTCTGTGCTTGGGACGGTCTAGAAGCTGGTGGACCTCGAACGACTTCCGGTTCAAGGGAGGAGCTAGCAGTAGTACCAGAGATATTGGATAAAGGAGATACCACCGTAGGCTTATCCAATGTTTTTTTTTTTCTCCCAACTTTATTACACAAAGTCTGGCATTACATTCAAAACTTTCAATATAAACATATAGTTTTCCAGACTGAGCATTTACAGCATATTTGTAACAGCACATATATCAATAATAAAATAAAATAAATTACTGAAATAGAAGTCAGAGGTCTAAACAGAAATTAATACATTCAAGTTGTCATAAACAAGGCTTGTTTGGTTTTAATACATTTCAGTGTTTTTTTAAAGTTTGCTATCTCATTCATATAAACTAAGAGCAGTGGGTGGTTCTTCATGAATCTGCATCTGTGGATAAATTGTTTTGCAATAATAATTAAACTGTTATACATCATTTCCCGTTTTTTGTTTTGTATTATAATTCCATACTTAATGTCTTTGTATTCCAGCTTGGGCGACTGATTGTCCTTTTCAGATATCCAGTCTTGGAAAGCTTCCCAAGACACTCTGGTATAAGTACAGTTAAAAAATAAGTGTTCTAACGTCTCAATGTCAGAGTCACAAAAAGTACAGTTGTTTTTACCGATGTTGAATCTTTGTCTCAGAAACTCATTACAAGGATAGATATCATTTAAGGTTTTAAAATGTGTTTCTTTAGCTTTTGGTGATATGGGTAGAGTGAGGTATCCGGTTCTAATTCTGACTATACTCTCTTCAGGATAATCTTTTAACAGGTTTTTCCTTTTTAATGATAAAGGGAAGAGATTAGACGTGAGGACACCTCGTATAATTTTGTTCGTACATTTTTTATCTATGAAATTAATATCATCTATAAAGAGTGCCGGCATCATGGGTATTCTATTCTCATAAAGCAACATTCCTTTTACCATGTTCACCATAGCTTGTGGAATCGCTTTGATCACCACTGAGTGTTGCTGTTTAGTACACTTCAAATTAAACTTATTAACAAAATCATCATAGTCAAGAAAGTTTCCTCTTGAATCCATTAAGTGCAAAATCGACCAAATACCTCTCTCTACCCAGTCATCAAAAAACAAAGAGTTTCTTCTAGACAAGATACATCTGTTGTTCCAGATGGGAACAGAGTGTGGGGTAAAGTTATGACTATAAATCAGTTTCCAGTACAGGAGGACCTGCTGATGAAACTTGGACAACTTAACTGGTAGCTTGGTAATACAGAAGTCACATCTTAACAGAAAATCCATCCCACCACATTTTTCAAATATTTTAGAAGGAATATGAAACCAAAAACCATCGACATGTTTTAAAAATTGTTGCAACCATTTGAGTTTTATCATGCCGTTCATTGCTTCATAGTCAATCACATTTAGACCTCCTTCCTCTAACGCTTTCACCACATCCCGTTTTCTCAGATAATGATGTTTATTTTTTCCAAATAAAATTAAGATTTGTTTGATTAACTGATTTAATTAAATGATCAGGAATGGGTAAAGAGAACGCAGGATATGTAAATCTAGAAAGTATTTCAATTTTGGTGATAAAAATACGTCCAAAAATTGACATATCTCTTTGTAACCAGGAGTTGAGTATATTTTTACTTTTCTTTATGACAGTCATAATATTTAATTCTTCTCTGGATTTACAATCCTTTGTTATGGTCACTCCTAAATATTTCACTTCATTTTTCACTGGAATTCCATATAAGTCAATTGGCTGAAAATCATATATTGAAATCAACTCACATTTTTTTGTAGTCCAGATGCTTTAGAAAAATGATTTATTTTATTGATTACCAAAGGGATCTGTTCTGCCCTCTTGAGGAAGATTGTGGTATCATCAGCTAGCTGAGTTATGGTCAGATCATTACCTAGTATATTTAAAGGCTCAATGTCTGGGCTATTTTTAAGAAAAACAGCTAATAATTCGGCAACTAAAATAAATAATAAAGGAGAGCAGGAACAACCCTGCCGGATCCCAAGTTTAACCTCAAATCTTCTAGTTGTTCCTTGAGGGAGAGAAACTGAACTGTTAATATCCTTATACATTATATTAATTACTTTAATAAACTTTGCACCAAAGCCAAAATACTCTAAAGATTTCATTATAAAACAATGCTCAACAGAATCAAAGGCTTTGTAGGCTTATCCAATGTTAAGAAAACGATTACTCTTCCTGTCTCCTAAGTGGGCGTGGTTAGCTCTCCCTCCAATCAGAGCCTGTTTTCCCTCAATCCCCCAAGCCTGTTTTTATTTTTTATTTATTACTAGCGGTAAATAAGTGTTTGTAAGCTAACTGTGATTTTACCGCCTGTTTAACAAGATCACAAGATCTTGCGAGAACTTGTTTTCTGAGACGGACAGGGCTCAAACAAAGTTCATTTTCTCTTGATCTGTGCGGATGAAAAATGCAGCTTTAGTGTCAGAATGTTGGTGAGATATGTGGCTTGTGGAAAAAAGAACCCAATATTTACTTTAGTGACTATAGGGCGAAAGAATTGACCATAAATTGTGATCACGTTCATTTTCCTCATTGACGACAATACATTCAGAGCTGCCGCAAGTCTCCTACGGGGGCGTGGCGCTGACGTCACTGAATCAGGAAGTGAGCTGAGTGGGGTATCTCACTTTATCCAATATCTTTGGTAGCACTATAAAAATAAGAGACTTGGGACGCACCCCATAGACATATATACATAGACGCCGCATTGACCATAGACATATATACATAGACGCCGCATTGACCATAGACATATATACATAGACGCCGCATCGAGTGCCTGAGCGCATCCTCGCCGGCCGCCATCTTGGATGGGTCTCGCTTCGCCTCCACAGTGCATTCACTTCTATTGAGGAAGGAGCTGTATGCACAAGTAAAATAGAATAACTCACTGAATTTTCAACTGATTTTCACGCGGTTTGGTTTGTTACAAACGGCACACATGTAGTTATGATACAGGATGCTTTCGTACATTAAAAATGCGGGATTTCATGTTTTAATACTTCCTGCAGATAGCAACAGCATGTTATTTTGGTCACAACAGTTATTTTATTCACCTCAACCCCAGAGTGGGATGGATATATATATATATATATATATATATATATATATATATACATACAGTATTTATATACTGTATAAACATACTGTATAAACACCATATACACAATACAAAACACAGTATAGCATATTATGTATAGCATAATATGTAGATCTGAGGTCTGCTCAAACTGTCAGCTCCTTTAAATCAGGGCTAAAAACACTATTGTTTACTGAAGCGTACTCTTAGATTAAATACTTACCTGCTGTATTCTACTGCCTGTACTTTTTAACTACACACTGCTGATTTATGCCTTTTATTATTCTACTTCTTTTCTTATCCTGACTGTTCAATGTATTGAGCCTGTTTTTATTTTATGTTACTGTATTTTATTATCACTATCATTCTCAATTTCTATTTCCCTTTTCAATCGACTGTTTTTATTGTTTTGAATTGTGTCTTGTTGCTTTTAATGTCTCTGTAAAGCACTTTGAATTACCTTGTGTTGAATTGTGCTATACAAATAAACTTGCCTTGCCTTACCTTGCCTAACACACCTTTGTGCACATATTCACTTTTCCACCAGCTGTGCTGCAAATATCCCCTGCTGCTCATCCTTCTGTATCTTTTTTCAAATTATCTTGACCACAGTCCTATTTTCATAGTTATAATACCAATACCAAAATTAATTTCAGTGTTTATGTAAATACTGAAAATGTTTTTTACTACTTTTGAGGGATCACAGCAGTCAGTGTAATAAGAATAACTTTACTAATCCCCGAAAAGAAAATTTCAAAGAAGTCTGTAAGATCATCTATTTAACAAAGAATTATTAAGTCTGATGGCTGTGGGTATAAAAGAGAGTGAGTGTGTGTGAGAAATAAACTCAATCAACAATCAAGCTTTTTCTTTATTAAAATATATTAATAAATTTATTAATATGCTATACTATGTTTTGTATTGTGTATATTGTGTTTATACAGTATATATACAGTACAGGCCAAAAGTTTGGACACACCTTCTCATTCAATGCGTTTTCTTTATTTTCATGACTATTTACATTGTAGATTCTCACTGAAGGCATCAAAACTATGAATGAACACATGTGGAGTTATGTACTTAACAAAAAAAGGTGAAATAACTGAAAACATGTTTTATATTCTAGTTTCTTCAAAATAGCCACCCTTTGCTCTGATTACTGCTTTGCACACTCTTGGCATTCTCTCCATGAGCTTCAAGAGGTAGTCACCTGAAATGGTTTCCACTTCACAGGTGTGCCTTATCAGGGTTAATTAGTGGAATTTCTTGCTTTATCAATGGGGTTGGGACCATCAGTTGTGTTGTGCAGAAGTCAGGTTAATACACAGCCGACAGCCCTATTGGACAACTGTTAAAATTCATATTATGGCAAGAACCAATCAGCTAACTAAAGAAAAACCAGTGGCCATCATTACTTTAAGAAATGAAGGTCAGTCAGTCCGGAAAATTGCAAAAACTTTAAATGTGTCCCCAAGTGGAGTCGCAAAAACCATCAAGCGCTACAACGAAACTGGCACACATGAGGACCGACCCAGGAAAGGAAGACCAAGAGTCACCTCTGCTTCTGAGGATAAGTTCATCCGAGTCACCAGCCTCAGAAATGGCAAGTTAACAGCAGCTCAGATCAGAGACCAGATGAATGCCACACAGAGTTCTAGCAGCAGACCCATCTCTAGAACAACTGTTAAGAGGAGACTGCGCCAATCAGGCCTTCATGGTCAAATAGCTGCTAGGAAACCACTGCTAAGGAGAGGCAACAAGCAGAAGAGATTTGTTTGGGCCAAGAAACACAAGGAATGGACATTAGACCAGTGGAAATCTGTGCTTTGGTCTGATGAGTCCAAATTTGAGATCTTTGGTTCCAAGCGCCGTGTCTTTGTGAGACGCAGAAAAGGTGAACAAATGGATTCCACATGCCTGGTTCCCACTGTGAAGCATGGAGGAGGAGGTGTGATGGTGTGGGGGTGTTTTGCTGGTGACACTGTTGGGGATTTATTCAAAATTGAAGGCACACTGAACCAGCATGGCTACCACAGCATCCTGCAGCGACATGCCATCCCATCCGGTTTGCGTTTAGTTGGACGATCATTTATTTTTCAACAGGACAATTACCCCAAACACACCTCCAGGCTGTGTAAGGGCTATTTGACCAAGAAGGAGAGTGATGGAGTGCTGCGGCAGATGACCTGGCCTCCACAGTCACCGGACCTGAACCCAATCGAGATGGTTTGGGGTGAGCTGGACTGCAGAGTGAAGGCAAAGGGGCCAACAAGTGCTAAACACCTCTGGGAACTCCTTCAAGACTGTTGGAAAACCATTTCAGGTGACTACCTCTTGAAGCTCATGGAGAGAATGCCAAGAGTGTGCAAAGCAGTAATCAGAGCAAAGGGTGGCTATTTTGAAGAAACTAGAATATAAAACATGTTTTCAGTTATTTCACCTTTTTTTGTTAAGTACATAACTCCACATGTGTTCATTCATAGTTTTGATGCCTTCAGTGAGAATCTACAATGTAAATAGTCATGAAAATAAAGAAAACGCATTGAATGAGAAGGTGTGTCCAAACTTTTGGCCTGTACTGTATATATATACAGTCAGGTCCATAATTATTTGGACAATGATACAGTTGTCGTCATTTTGGCTCTGTACACCACCACAATGGGTTTTAAATGAAACAATGAATACCTGCTTAAAGTGCAGACTCTCAGCTTTCATTTAAGGCTTTTTTCAAAAATGTAGTATGAACCGTGTAGGAATGACAACCATTTCTTCACACAGTCCCCCAACTTTAAGGGCTCATAAGTATTTGGACAAACTAACATAATCATCAATTAAACAGTCAGTTTTAATACTTGGTTGCAAATTCTTTACAGTCAATGACTGCCTGAAGTGTTGGACACATAGGCATCATCAGATGCTGGGTTTCTTCCCTGGTGATGCTCTGCCAGCCCTTTACTGCAGCCGTCTGCACTTCCTGCTTGTGTTTTGGGTGTTTTGCCCTCAGTTTTGGCTTCAGCAAGAGAAACGCACGCTCAATTGGATTCAGGTCAGATGATATGACTTGGCCATTGCAGAACATTCCACTTCTTTGCCTTAAAAATGTCTTTGGTTGCTTTTGCAATATGCTTCAGGTCAATGTCCATCTGCACTGTGAAGCATCGTCCAATGAGTTTTGAAGCATTTAATTGAATCTGAGCAGATAATGGTGCCCCAAACACTTCAGCTTTCATCCTGCTGCTCTTGTAAGCAAGACAAGACTTCACTAGAATAAATACAGAGGGTTTATCACAAGATGCAAACCATTGGTTAGCCTTAAAAATGGAAGGCCAGATTAGAGTTTGTCAAAAACCATCTAAAAAGCCTGTACAGTTGTGGAACAGCATACTATGGACAGCTAAAACAAAGATCAACTACCAGAATGATGGGAAGACAAGAGAAGGAAGAAGGGAAGGAACTGCTCATGATCCAAAGCACACCACCTCATCAGTGAAGCATGGTGGAGGTACTGTTATGTCATGGCCATGTATGGCTGCCAGTGGAACTGGTTCTCTTGTATTTATTGATGATGTGACTGCTGACAAGAGCAGCAGGATGAAAGCTGAAGTGTTTGGGGCTACATTATACATTACACGGTTCATACTACATTTTTGAAAAAAAGCCTTAAATGAAAGCTGAGAGTCTGCACTTTAAGCAGGTATTCATTGTTTCATTTAAAACCCATTGTGGTGGTGTACAGAGCCAAAATGACGACAACTGTATCATTGTCCAAATAATTATGGACCTGACTGTATATATATATCCATCCCACTCTGGGGTTGAGTTGAATAAAATAACTGTGTTGTGACCTAAATAACATACTGTTGCTATCTGCAGGAAGTATTAACGCATGAAATCCCGCATTTTTAATGTACGAAAGCATCCTGTATCATAACTACATGTGTGCCGTTTGTAACAAACCAAACCATGTGAAAATCAGTTGAAAATTCAGGGGGTTATTCTATTTTACTTGTGCATACAGCTCCTTCCTCAACAGAAGTGAATGCGCTGTGGAGGCGAAGCGAGTATGGCAAGCCGTTTTAACATTTAATCACTAAGTCCGACTATCCGGAATTACCATTATAGATATCTATAACGTCATTTTGACTAGTAGTAATGTCATTGTGACTAGTATGAATTTTAATTTAAGATATCTGTAACGTCATTCTGACTAGTCAAAACTGAATTACAGATATCTGTAATGTCATTTTGACTAGTCAAAACTGAATTACAGATATCTGTAATGTCATTTTGACTAGTCAAAACTGAATTACAGATATCTGTAATGTCATTTTGACTAGTCAAAACTGAATGACAGATATCTATAACGTCATTCTGACTAGTCAAAACTGAATTACAGATATCTATAATGTCACTCTGACTAGTCAAAAACTACAGTTACAGATATCTGTAATTCAGTTTTGACTAGTAAGATTCAAACTATTTTTGCCATTCATGTGTATGGGGTTTGTCATTATAGATATCTACAATTACATTATGACTATCTATAATTCCAGTTTGAGATATCTACAACGTCATTTTGACTAGTCATAATTCAGTTGTAGATATCTACAACGTCATTTTGACTAGTCATCAAAATTAAATTGTAGATATCTCAAACTGGAATTACAGATATCCACAATTCAGTTGCAGATATCCGCAATAACAATTGCAGATATCCGCAACTACATTGGAGATATCTATAATGAGAAACCCCATACACATATGGCAAGCCATTTTAACATTTAATCGCTAGACTGGATATTCATTACTGATATCTGCAACATAATTTTGCCTAGTCAAAACTCTTATTCAAGATATCTGTAATTAGATTTTGCCTAGTCAAAACTCTAATTACAGATATCTGTAATTCACTTTTGACTAGTAAGATTCAAACTATTTTTGCCATTCATGTGTATGGGGTTTGTCATTATAGATATCTCCAATGTAGTTGCGGATATCTGCAATTGTTATTGCGGATATCTGCAACTGAATTGTGGATATCTGTAATTCCAGTTTGAGATATCTACAATTTAATTTTTACTAGTCATAATTCAAGTTCAAGATATCTTTAATTATCATCAATTGAAGATATCTACATGGTCCTTTCTAGATATCTTGAATTGAGTTTCAGATAGTCAGAATGACGTTGTAGATATCTTGAATTCGAATTATGACTAGTCAAAATGACGTTGTAGATATCCGCAACTGAATTATGACTAGTCAAAATGACGTTGTAGATATCTACAACTGAATTATGACTAGTCAAAATGACGTTGTAGATATCTATAATGGTAATTCCGGATAGTCAGACTTAGTGATTAAATGTTAAAACGGCTTGCCATATACACATGAATGGCAAAAATAGTTTGAATCTTACTAGTCAAAACTCAATTACAGATACCTGTAATTAGAGTTTTGACTAGGTAAAATCTAATTAGGGATATCCTTAATAAGAGTTTTGACTAGGCAAAATTATGTTGCAGATATCAGTAATGAATATCCAGTCTAGCCATTAAAAGTTAAAACGGCTTGCCATAAAACGAGACCCATCCAAGATGGCGGCCGGCGAGGACGTGCTCAGGCAGTCGATGCGGCGTCTATGACCCAATTCCAATCCGATCCCTTACAGACTCACTGATTTAGAGGCGCGTTCATGTGAAGTGCGTGAGTGTGTGAGGGCTGTCCCATTGTCAAATCGTCAAGTTAGTGAGTCAGTGAGTGAGCCCTTTATGCCGTAGGTCAGCATCGATGCGGACTTACGGTAAGGAAATTGCCCACAGTTCATAGCGTTGTGACGTCAAATACAGGGGTTGCCCTCGGAACACCGGAAGTGTTATAAAAAATAAAACAAAAACACAGTCGGCAGATATGCAAACTGTAACGTTATGGAAGGAGAGCGAAAAAAACAGATAGATAAACAATGAAACATTACATTAACAAGGATTTAAGATGGTACATAAACACACATGAAGTCAGAGGAATACCAGTGGTTGTATTCCACACATAAAGCCATAGCCTATCTATCTATCTATCTAAATATCTATCTATACATACATACATATATATATATATATATATATATATATATATATATATATATATATATATATATATATATATATAATTCTTTGTGTGTGGAATATATGTTGACAATAACCGATAAATGATCACGTCCAGAGGCGCCAGTGTCAACAACATTTTGTAGAGAGGGGGATAAGTGCTGTCCCATTCCTATTTGTAGCATCCGGAGCCCTTTCAGACTCTCACACTCAATCACTTACAGCTGACGTCAGTTAAGTCAGTGAGGGTTCAGGGCTTGAGTCTTTAGGGGCCAGATTGGAATTGGGCCTATGTATATATGTCTATGACGCACCCTATGTCGTGAACTGTCACACACGTCTCAAACAAACGTGCTAAGTATCTCTCGACTGTCAATTGACAGACATAAAGATGAATCAATAGTATTTCGCCTGGTTAACTTTGGCCGTCATTTTAGTTTTTGATTGGATGACTGACTTCCGGTTGTTATCTGATGCCGCGTTCAAGTCACATCGCAGTTATCGAGCTTCAGACTTGTAAAATGCGTTCATGTCAACATCCAAGTCGTAATTTCGACGATTAACAAAACTCAGATTTTTCTGAAATCACCAATATATTTGACATAATCATATGGAGGTGCCTGAAAACTGAAAAAGCCTCATATCAGCCCGCGTCCGTCGTTCAGTGTATGTTAATTTAACTTTAATTGAATGGATATATTATTTTGTCAATGTAAAGAATCCTCACACTAATAACTTTATTTGCTCACTTGACCAACTCTAATCATGCACTCGTGTTGGTGGTGAGAGCGGTCACAAGGCATTATCGTCGAAGTTTTTCCCATCTCAACTCTACTGTCCTATGTGTCTTGAACGCTGCATAAACGACAGAGTCCCTCGGTCGCCTGTGCCCTGACTCTGTGTAGTTCACAGTGGAAGAGCAGGGGACACATTTTATGTTAGCTACTTTTCTGTAGCTGATATGAAGCTGGAACCCTCTGAGCTGTAAATGCGGATGTAGTTTCCCCTTCTTATGGCTTCTGCAGCTGCATGCTCACAGACAGAGTCGGGATGTTTTCTACCAACATGGAAACAAAAAGAGTGGAGATTCCCTCCGGCGTGCTGGACGACCTTTGCAGGTATCTTGGCGCTTTACCGACCTTTTTTTTACGAACCATGGTCGTTTGTCTGGTCAGTACGCTTTTAAATACCATCAGAAAAAATGTGACGTTAAGGAATTTTGAGTCAGCGTTAAGCAAACACTCTTCGTCAAGTGTTTGTAGTTGTTAGCTTAGCTGATGTTGAACCGTGTTTGTTGCATGATGCTTCCATACTAGCCGCAAATGTATGAAATGTCTCCCCACAGACTCCACAGCAGACTGATGTAAAGGGCAAGCATCAGCCAGCAGTGTAATTTTAACCAGTCTTTATGGTTATACAGGGAACAAGCACGCTGTCCAGCTACATACAGCATAAAGTCAGCAGCACCTGAAGTACTAGCTAATACTCATTTATACAAACAACAAATAGTAAAGGGATTAAAGGGATAGTTCTGATTTTTGTTGTTGTTGTATGAAGTACTCATACATAGTCAATATATTGCCAACAGTAGATGTCAGTTGGCACACAGAAGCAGGCAGAGTCCAATATATATTTATGGATATATATGGATATGTATGCATATATATTAGGGCTGCACGATATTGGGAAAAATTGACATCGCAATTTATATATATGTATTTATATATATATATATATATATATATATATTTATATATATATATATATATATATATATGGGGCATTCTACCGATTTTGTGCAAAGTGCTGTCCCTTAACAAAAAAACAACAAAAATGATATAATTGAGTATTCAGACATAGATATTTACAAAGATTATGTTATGACCAGGACATTAAATTAAAAAGTGATAAGCTAAATATATACAAAATCACCATTTATAGGGTACTTTCTATTGGGAAGTAGCTGTCCCCAACCCTGACCTCTAAAATTCAATTCATTTAAATAACACTTAAAACATTTTTCATATTTTTTTCAAAAGTGTAATTTAAAACATCTTTGTGATTAACTTTAAACAGAAGTTGAACGATTTATTTTTAAATTAAGAAACTATACTAAAAAATAGTGTCCCTTGTTTTCATGTCACTACCGAAACACAAGAGTTTTAATGCACTGGTTGAGTCTGGATTTTAGCCACACCCCTGAATTTCTGAGACGGGGGGTAGTACTGCACCCCCGTCCCAGATGGCTGCATGGTAAGTCGCTGACTCCCATCATTTTTTAAATAAATGTCTTTCAAAGTCTGAAAATCAGTGTGTAACTTTTAAAACCGTCACTACCGAACACACATTCTCTTTAATTATGTAAAAATTTGGGGGTTTATGCAAAATATTATGTTTTTCTGTGTGAACAACTCTTCAGACATGTGCTTGTTAGCCATGTGACTGCTAGCATTCTTTAGTTATCCTGAAAAATAGCTAGGATTGTCACTACCGAAACAGTCACTACCGAAACCTATGGTAAAGTTTCGGTAGTGACATGATCATTTCGGTAGTGGCAAAATGGAATGGTCAGTAGTTAAACCCCATAATTTTGTGGTCCAAAGTCTTGCTCTTCTCTGCTCTACTCTGCTCTACTCTACCCTGGTCTACTCTACTCTGCTTTACTCTATACTCTTCTCTACTCTACCCTGGTCTACTCTACTCTGCTTTACTCTATACTCTACTCTTCTCTACTCTACTCTGCTTTACTCTATACTCTACTCTTCTCTACTCTACTCCGCTTTACTCTATTCTGCTCTTCTCTGCTCTGCTCTGCTCTGCTCTGCACTACTCTACTCTACCCTGGTCTACTCTACTCTGCTTTACTCTCTTCTGCTCTACTCTGCTCTGTTCTGCTCTACTATACTCTACTTTGCTCTACTCTGCTCTACTCTACTATACTATAATCTACTCTTCTCTGTTCTACTCTGCTCTACTATACTATACTCAACTCTGTTCTACTCTGCTCTACTTTGCACTACTCTACTCTACTCTACTCTGCTCTACTATACTCTTCTCTACTCTACTATGCTCTACTCTACTCTATTCTGCTCTACTCTACTATACTCTGCTCTACTCTATTCTGCTCTGCTCTACTCTGGTCTACTCTACTATATTCTGCTCTACTTTGCTCTACTCTACTCTGCTCTGCTATACTCTATACTCTGTTCTACTCTGCACTACTTTGCTCTACTTTGCTCTACTCTGCTCTGTTCTACTCTGCTCAACTGTATTCTACTCTACTCTGCTCTACTCTACTATACTCTGCTCTACTCTACTTTGCTCTACTCTATTCTGCTCTACTCTGCTCTGCTCTGTTCTACTCTGCTCTACTTTGCTCTGCTCTACTCTACTATGCTCTGCTCTGCTTCACTCTGCTCTGCTTTGCTCTACTCTACTATACTCTGCTCTACTATACTCTTCTCTACTCTGCTCTACTCTACTATGCTCTGCTCTGCTCTACTCTACTATTCTCTGCTCTACTATGCTCTGCTCTACTCTACTGTGCTGTACTCTACTCTACTGTACTCTGCTCTACTATACTCTTCTCTACTCTGCTCTACTCTACTATTCTTTGCTTTGCTCTGCTCTACTCTACTCTACTCTACTCTGGTCTACTCTATAATCTACTCTTCTCTACCCTACTCTATTCTACTCTGCTCTACTCTACTCTGCTCTACTCTATACTCTACTCTGCTCTACTCTGCTGTACTTTACTCTACTCTGCTCTACTCTACTATACTCTGCTCTACTTTGCTCTATTCTACTATACTCAGCTCTACTCTACTCTTCTCCACTCTTCTCTACTCTGCTCTGCTCTCTCAAAAATTAAATTGTTTTATTGACCACAAAACATTTGTCTTTGAATTTGTAATTCCCACCATAAGGCATACATTTGAGGAAATATGATGCAACCTTAAAAACAGAATAATGGTCACTACCGAAACAGGACTGTCACTACCGAAACAGTGCAGTCACTACCGAAACACTGGGTGTTTTGTAAAAAATAAAGTATATTGAGTTATCAGCTAAAGTATTATGATGCTAATCGGTTACATTTACAGTACAGGCCAAAAGTTTGGACACACCTTCTCATTCAATGCGTTTTCTTTATTTTCATGACTATTTACATTGTAGATTCTCACTGAAGGCATCAAAACTATGAATGAACACATGTGGAGTTATGTACTTAACAAAAAAAGGTGAAATAACTGAAAACATGTTTTACATTCTAGTTTCTTCAAAATAGCCACCCTTTGCTCTGATTACTGCTTTGCACACTCTTGGCATTCTCTCCATGAGCTTCAAGAGGTAGTCACCTGAAATGGTTTTCCAACAGTCTTGAAGGAGTTCCCAGAGGTGTTTAGCACTTGTTGGCCCCTTTGCCTTCACTCTGCGGTCCAGCTCACCCCAAACCATCTCGATTGGGTTCAGGTCCGGTGACTGTGGAGGCCAGGTCATCTGCCGCAGCACTCCATCACTCTCGTTCTTGGTCAAATAGCCCTTACACAGCCTGGAGGTGTGTTTGGGGTCATTGTCCTGTTGAAAAATAAATGATCGTCCAACTAAACGCAAACCGGATGGGATGGCATGTCGCTGCAGGATGCTGTGGTAGCCATGCTGGTTCAGTGTGCCTTCAATTTTGAATAAATCCCCAACAGTGTCACCAGCAAAACACCCCCACACCATCACACCTCCTCCTCCATGCTTCACAGTGGGAACCAGGCATGTGGAATCCATCCGTTCACCTTTTCTGCGTCTCGCAAAGACACGGCGGTTGGAACCAAAGATCTCAAATTTGGACTCATCAGACCAAAGCACAGATTTCCACTGGTCTAATGTCCATTCCTTGTGTTTCTTGGCCCAAACAAATCTCTTCTGCTTGTTGCCTCTCCTTAGCAGTGGTTTCCTAGCAGCTATTTGACCATGAAGGCCTGATTCGCGCAGTCTCCTCTTAACAGTTGTTTTAGAGATGGGTCTGCTGCTAGAACTCTGTGTGGCATTCATCTGGTCTCTGATCTGAGCTGCTGTTAACTTGCGAGGCTGGTGACTCGGATGAACTTATCCTCAGAAGCAGAGGTGACTCTTGGTCTTCCTTTCCTGGGTCGGTCCTCATGTGTGCCAGTTTCGTTGTAGCGCTTGATGGTTTTTGCGACTCCACTTGGGGACACATTTAAAGTTTTTGCAATTTTCCGGACTGACTGACCTTCATTTCTTAAAGTAATGATGGCCACTCGTTTTTCTTTAGTTAGCTGATTGGTTCTTGCCATAATATGAATTTTAACAGTTGTCCAATAGGGCTGTCGGCTGTGTATTAACCTGACTTCTGCACAACACAACTGATGGTCCCAACCCCATTGATAAAGCAAGAAATTCCACTAATTAACCCTGATGAGGCACACCTGTGAAGTGGAAACCATTTCAGGTGACTACCTCTTGAAGCTCATGGAGAGAATGCCAAGAGTGTGCAAAGCAGTAATCAGAGCAAAGGGTGGCTATTTTGAAGAAACTAGAATATAAAACATGTTTTCAGTTATTTCACCTTTTTTTGTTAAGTACATAACTCCACATGTGTTCATTCATAGTTTTGATGCCTTCAGTGAGAATCTACAATGTAAATAGTCATGAAAATAAAGAAAACGCATTGAATGAGAAGGTGTGTCCAAACTTTTGGCCTGTACTGTATGTACGTATTAGGGCTGCAACGGTACAGGTAGCCCACGGTACGGTCTGTACCTCGGTTTTTGGGCCACAGTTTCGGTTCGGTTTCGGTACGTGTTTTGTGCGTAAAGAGAACAACACCTCTTTATTTTGCTTGACTTTGCACTTGACATGCTGCTGTGTCGTGCTACAGCCTATGCAAGTGCTGGAATTTGTTATTTGTGTGACAACGCCTGAACGCAACACAGGCGCCGCTCCATAGACTAGCTCGGTTATAATTGTCTGCCAGGAAAATGCCACCCGGGCAGCGCTCTTGTCTGCTCGTGTGTGCGTGTGTGTGCGTGCGCATGCGCATCAGGGCCGAACTCTGCCGTGCGAGATACAGAGAGCAGAGGAGGATTGTAAACGGGACCATGTAGAGACAGAAATGACATGTCGTTGTGTAGATAAAATAAATGACATAAGGCTATTTAGATTGTTTAATAAAAAGGACAAGGTACGGGGCGGGGCGCCCCCCTTATATAATGGTTGGGGAAACACTGGACATGTTTCAAGCAACGTTTGCAGACAGTGAAATTTCTGTTAACTGTTTTCACTCCCTAGTCGTTTTATTCAACAGTGAAACCGAAATGATCCCACACCGGAGATTTGTATGAAGCCGGTGCTTCTTCAAACTTCTGTCTCTCAACTCCTCCGCTTACCTTTGCCATGTCTCTCTCTGTGTTTGTTTTTTCCGCTTATTTTCTGTGTGAGGCAAGCATCACTTTCCCCGGCTCCTGTTAGAACAGGGTGAGGGGGTGAGTGGGCGGAGCCACAACGGTGATTGGCGGGGAGGGCTTTTGTGCAGCAGGCTGACTCGGCCGTTCTCTTTATGCATCCATGGACTCAGCCTGTGGATAGGCACACACACACACACAGTGGCCTGTAAAGCATCAATGCAAAATTAATTGCGAAACTGAAAACCTGCGGTCCATGAGGGCGTATTGATCCATGCAGGGCGGACCGAACGGTTCAAAATTTTACCGAGGTCTGGTAAAATGGTCTAAAAACAGCAAAATTACAACAATAATAAAAATGGTCTTAAAAGCACAACATTAGGCAATATTAGTGCTTATTGCAATAATTTCTGATGCACTTAATCGCCCAGCAAAATTTGTTATCGTGACAGGCCTAATCATAACAACAATAGTCAAGTTTTTATAAAGTAGTTGAAACTAGCTCCACCTCCAGCAGCTACAACAGTAAGATGCTGCTCTAACACTGATGCTTCAGTATTAATAATCTAATGATGTCATATATAGTAATATCAGTCAGAGGAACCAAACACTACTTTTACTGCAATACTTTAACTACATTTTTCTCTCTCAGAACTGGTTCTTATGACGTGTTGTCTGACCACATCAGAAATCAAATGTGTTTATCATTCTGAACAGCTTCAAGGTGGAGTGAATGTAAAAATTAGGCAATAAACATCAAAACACAACATTAGATGTGATATTTGGGTTTATATTCAACTAAGGCAAGCATTGTGTGATCCATGTACTGTATTTCTTTACTGTAACTGAAACAACACGGGAGCGGGATGGGACAGGAGTCATTCTTGTGGGATTGGGATGGGACAGGATTTTTTTTTTTCTTTATCATGGGATTGGGACGGGATGGGATTATTTTTTTGTGGAGTGAGATGGGACAGGACTGAAAATCCACCCCTGTGTCACCCTCTGGTGTACGGTTGCATGTATAAACGTATGTGTAAAAATGTATGTCTCGTGTAAGAGTGATTGGTGTGTGTGCATGTGCATATGTCGGCATGACTTAGATAGGTGGGTGTATATTCTTACTTCCATATTCATATTTATTTCATTACTCATGTACCGAATCAGTATCTGGCTGTGTTCTGTTTTGCTTTTTTATCATTTTCCAGTCCATCACAATAACTCCAAACTGAAGATAGTGTAGGGATAAAATGGAACATCAATCTTGTCCATCAGTTGTCCTCACAGTAGGACACGCCGCCTGTATGGGTTGCTGTTTTTTGTTTTGTTCTCTCTTTCTCTCTTTGTTGTGTTTCCCTACCCCCCACTCAACACACACACACACACACACACACACACACACTTTGGTTTCATGTTTTTACTGTTTTGTATGTTATATGTGTGCTCATTAATTTAATGGATGTAGCAGAACCTTCTTCTCAATGTCAATATCAGTAACACTGTCAGTGACACTAAATATATTATCATGGAATATAAGAGGAATTAGCTCACCTGCAAAAAGGACCAAAATACTTAACTATTTACACAAACTTAAATTGGACATCTGTTTATTACAAGAAACCCATCTCACAGAGGCAGAGTCTCAGAAACTCAGAGCCGGTTTGATTGGCCTGATCTACCATTCAACTTAAAATTACAAAAAATGAGTTGCTTCCATTCTGATCAACAAAATTACACCACATTCTCATAAATCAACTGTGACTGATCTGAAAGGACGATTTATTATCATCAACGGCAACATTGAAAAAGACAATATAACAATAGGTAGTATCTACGGCCCCAACACTGACTTTCCCACCTTCTTTCATTGACTTTTTTTCAGAATTAGCTAATTTTCCCAGCTCCCATTTTATTCTCTGAGGTGATTTCAACACTGTACTAAACCCAGATCTTGACGGCTCCTCTGTTTCAGCCTCCCATAAACCCTTTCACTCCTCATCTACAACTAAACAATACATGTCAGATTGTGGACTGACGGATATATTGGAGAATACACAATCCGAACAAAAGAGAATATTCGTATTACTCACCATACCACAAAACATACTCCCGCATTGACTATTTTCTGATCAACAACTCTCTTACACATAGAGCAATAGAATCCAATATCCACAGTATCATTATTTCAGACCATGCTCCTATCACCTTCAGGTTACTAACAGGAATCCAGGAATCCACTCACACCTCCCTCCCAGATGGTGCTTTAATACTGCACTCCTTAAAGTTACAATGTGTAATTTACGTGGTTGTTTATTAGCAAATATCAACTATTGCTTTTATAAATATATATTTACTAAAGTGTAATGCAATTCACATACAAATGGAAGCTTTCTCATAGGCTTAGAATGATTTCTCTATATATACACAGGCAGGGCGCAGTATGCTGGAGGCTGCCTTCTTGCGTCGCCAGCTTTGAATACAGTGGCCGAAAGGGATGTACGCACTTCGCCTTTCATGTTTACCTAGAACTTGCCGTCAGTGGAGACAGAGAAGTTGAAGCTCAATCCGGGGCGCTTCTGCGTGAACCTGCTTTGTACTTTTATGATTATGTCGAACTTTAAATGGAGGACCACACATATGTTTTGCCCCGTAGGAGGGAAACCACGCCACCAAATAAAAGAAAAAGATCAGATAAGCGAGGACGGGACAAAACGCGAGTGAATATCGGCGTTGCTTATTCCAGGTGGAAAAAAATCATGTGGAAGAACACTCTGGAGACACATATATTATAATCGTACCAACCTATATTTGCCGCACTGTGCCGTGACTATCACATAAAACGTGTTATTTTAGCATTACTGTGCTAATGTTTGCTTGTGTTACCAAAACAATTCGAAATAAAACACTCCTAACATAACGTTATATCTCACAGATAACCTATATCTCACTGGTAAGCTATAACATATTGTAGTGCCCACCAGGACGTGTGGAAAGGATGATGCAGTTATTTGGCAAACCACCGTTTATTACTGAACAGTACAGGTTACTGTTGGCCATAACTACGCCAAAACAACCAACAAACAAGAACTTAGCTATAACTCCAACTGTGCACTCCTGCTCTCTCCCCCAGCTCGCTCCTACACACACCAGCACCCGCACTCACACAGCTCTCATCCCCGTCACACTCGCACCCTCGCCCCCCTACCTATACTCATTCAATCCCAAACGTGCCATTAACTCACAGAACACTGACATTATAACAGAACATTTACTGCAGGGTCGCTACAATATTGTAACATGGTTTAGATTCCTAAATAAATATTCACCTCATCGCTAGATAGGCCTACTCCTTAAAAACTTGAAAAACTTGTGGATGATGCCATCTCTGTCTGCGCAAGGCTTTCTGTCCTACGAGGCCACCGTCACTTACCCGAGGGGAGGGGTGAGCGAGTGAGCCCTGCAATCTAGAATTTGACCGCTGATGTCACTGTTACTCACCATTTTTACACACTGAGGCTTTAAAGACACAGATTTAATCAAATATTTCGAACAAGAATGGGCATCCTTTCTAGAAACCAATAGCACACCTGACATAACCACAGCCACTCTCTGGGAATCATCAAAATCAGTTTTAAGAGGTAAGAAGGAAAAAGCAAGAGAACACTTTCTACAGCAGGAGGTGAAGAGATTGGACAGTCTAGCCTCTCAAATGCCTCCAGACACAATCAGCAAAGAACTACTCAAAACCAAACACGAACTTAATGAACTTCTTAATAAAAAAATAGAATACAGTCTCCTTAGTCTCCTTCAACAACCTTTTGAATTTGGTTATAAAACTGGTAAATTCCTGGCTAAACAATTGAAACAACAAACTGAAAAATCCAACATCACATCGCAGGACAACTCTGGAAACACCACACCAGATCTCACTGCAATAAATGACACATTCAGACATTACTACTCCAAACTATACACCCCTGACCATGATACCACATCTATCAAAGCCAGTGCTTTTCTCAGGAATGTCTCCCTTCCAAAACTCAACACAACCCAAGTGGAGACTCTGGATAAATCACTCACCCTGCATGAACTTAAGAAAGCACTACTACCCATGCCCAACAACAAGTCCCCTGGTTTAGATGGTTACCCAGTAGAATTTTACAAGCATGTCTGGCCTCTTCTTTCACCATTATTCTTCAAATTAATCTCTGAAATCCTCCATAGTTTTAAAATTCCCCACCATGTGAATACGGCCTTGATCACACTCATCCCAAAACCAAACAAAGACCCCACACCATGCTGCAACAACTGCCCCATATCATTAATAAACACTGACGTTAAAATTATAAGCAAAGCTTTGGCATTAAGACTGGAATCTGTAATCCCATCACTTGTGCACCTGCATCAAACTGGTTTCATCAGAGGGAAACTTTCCTCAGAAAACATGCTAAGGTTATTCAACATACTTCATCTGGACAAAAACAGAAACTGAGATTCTACATCTGGTCATCATCCTAACTTTAGTCGCAGAAAAGGCGTTTGACAGGGTAGGCTGGCCTTTTCTCTTCACCTCCCTCAATCACTTTGGCTTTGGCCCATACTTCACCAACTGGATCAAGATTCTATATAACACACCCTCAGCATCTGTAATCACCAATGGAAAAATATCAAAATCATTCAACTTATTCAGAGGTACTAGACAAGGATGCCCACTATCACCACTACTCTTCACACTCTTCATAGAACCACTCGTCTCAACAATACACCAGAGTGACAGCATTAAAACTAATACTCACCATCATAGAATAAGTCTATATGTGGATGATATTTTGTTACAGTTAACAAATCTCTCATCCTCGCTACCGTCTGTCCATAATCTGATTAACAGCTTCAGTAAGGTTTCTGGCTACTCCATCAACCATCAGACATAAAACCTACCCCGCTACTGTCGCTACCAGTACACACTGTTAAAAGAGACCATAAGACAGAAAATTGATATCCACAACTTTGACAACTCCCCAGTTATTATCACAATTATGTACTTTTCAACCCAGAAAACTACTATCACAGATTTACAAACCCTTCTCCCATCATGACAATACTGTTTAATCCCAACAGACAAATGGGCATCTGACTTGAATATACACCAATCAGACAATAACTGGCATATCATGGGTAACAATACATTCGCAATAGCCCCTTTTCCACCGCAGGAACTTTTATCATTTACCCGGGATTTTGAAAAATCTCGGCGTGTTTCCACCAAAATTACCCAGGGAAAAAACTTTCCCTCAACCCTGAAATTTTCCAGAAAAAAGTACCTAGTAGGGGGGTACGACTTTTCAGATTACCCAGAATTCTTGAGGGGAGGGGCTGTTTGCTGAAGAACGCTAATTGGTGGAACACACACTTGCAGCATTCCGCACATTCTGGCACGGGCAGCCACTGCAAACTTTAATTTCTACAAGCTTCACTTCATTTGTGTTTTGATTAAGGAGGGGTACCGAAACCCGGTACTAAATTAGCCCCGTGGCTAAATTATCAAAGACCATAGTATTAATAAGCGCTAATGGTATCAGTTCTTCTGTGCCGGCGCTGAACTCCTTCACATACACACACATCCACACACACATGCCTACATGACACGGTAATCGGTGAACAGCCGAGCGGCCGCAGTGGAAACGAAGTGAAGATAACTTGAAAATGACTTGAGTTGACCGCAGCTACACTTGTTACTGTAAGTGACATTAAACCTTAGCGAGTAAGGAGCCAATACCTTATCAATACATGTGTTCTGCAAGCATGAACATGTAAACATGTAGACAGTGATATTCAATATCCAGTCTCATCCACCGAACTAGCGTTATGTCTTACACAAGGACAGCACGTTAGTCTAACTTAGAGCGAATTGTTACTAATAAGCTAAAATGACAGCTGTCTGTATGTAGACTAACTTTGTTTGACACTTTTCTTAAAATAATTTTAAACTTAGCTGCTGGCTGAGACAAACAGTCCCTCCTCTCTCTACCAGCACTAATGTTACCATGTTACCAACCAATAAGCTGGCGGAGCTAAATATAGGGCGCTCTGTGAATCATCTACGTCATCAGTCTGATTTGAATAAATAACGGAACTTTGAGGTGCGGTGGAAACGCAAACCACACAGATTAGGAATTTTTTTTACCCAGGTAAATAAATTCCTGGAAATAGAAGTTCCTGAAAATGTTGGTGGAAAGGGAGCTAAGGTCACCCAACTCAATAACTCAGCTAATTCAATATAAGGTCCCACACAGAGTTCATATCACCACCAACAAAATGCACCTAATGGGCTTCACTGATAACAACACCTGCACACACTGTCCCTCTGCAATAGACAACCACTTCCATGCATTCTCTGCACACCTGTTGAATGGTTTTGTTCGGAGGTCATTGTAGTCCAAGATCCTCAACCTCAGCATCCCTGTCTCCCCCTCCATCGCTCTTCTAGGTGATCTCTCCTCTCTCACAATCCCACATCATCTTAAAAAAACATTTAATTACTCAACTGGAAAGACAAAAGGTAATTATCAATAAACCAATGGTCCAATCTGTTGACGGACCACGCAAACTTAGAAAAGCTCACAGCAACTCTAAAAGACAACCTGACCTGATTCCATAACTCCTGGTCTCCGTTTCTGCAGTTCATTCAGAGCTGATTTCACTTTATACTGTTTCACTTACTCACTTCATCCTCCCAGTACCAATTTGACAGCTTAAGTTTGTTTTGTGTTGTTTGTGTCATAATGTCTCTCTTCTTTGTTTTGTAAATAATTTTGTTCTGTAAATATGTATGTTATTCACAGGTGTTAAAAAAATAAAGGGTTTATTAAAGAAAAAAAGGAGTCCAACACAGTAGCTAAGCAATGTACTGATGTGGAGGTGGTTGGCAATAAAACAAATTTTAGCCATTCAAAAAAGTTCTACCTAAAACAATCATTATCACTTTAAGTGTACACTATATTGGGAGTATTTTCACTGCCTGTCAGACAGCAATTTCCAACAGGGAACTGAAGCCATGACATCTCTTTCTTCAAAGCCAGACTCCATTGAGAAAAATAGTGATTTATCATCACAGAACACAGGAGCTGCTTGTCTACCACTGCCTCGATGAGTTAGTGTTTTTTTGTTTTATGTGTGACTTTTGGCATTTAAAGTGGTTAGTTTTTCATTGATGATCAGTGTTGATAATTTGTAGCAGAATTGTTCATGTAACTCCTGCAATGCTGTACACTATACTAAACAAGTTTATTCACATCACTGTTTTTCACATCATGCAAATTGGCAAAGAATTCATTATGGTGGCCTTTATTGCACAAGACACATGTGACTCAGCTGTGTTGAGCCACATGTGAGCCACATTGAGCTGTAGATGTGTTAACATGACAAAGTAGCTCATTTCCCAGGCGATTTGTTTCCGCTGTTGCAGAGAAGTTGAAAACTCTTGACTGCGATGAACAGCTGTTGTTTTGTTTTAGGTTTTTTGTTAAGTTGAGTGGAGTAGAAAGAAACTCTGTGATTATGTTTCACATGGGAATCAAAATAAGCAGGATTTATTGACTCTCCCATGCATCAGCAGACATCTGCCTGAACTCAGTCCCTCCCAACTTTCATTCTTCATGCTGCTGGGCAACTTTTGAGTCTCTTTCTGTCTGTTGTGGTTGTCAGCGCCAGACTGTTTTTCGAGGTTTGACGAGTAAAGCCAATGCGGAAGTGCCAAAAACTGCAATTCACTGACTGGTCACTTGAAGCTGGCTCCAAAATAGAGCTAATTCCCATAAACTCCCATGGTAAAATTCCCAAATTTACAGCAGAAATAAACATGTTTACAGGCTAGTACAAAAAACGGTTTTGATCTCTATGGCTTATTTGATCATTCATAACATGAATTTTTTATAACGATCCTGTTTAAATGTTATTAAGGCTTAAATTCTGCATAATTAAGGGCATAATTGACTGACAGGCGTTCAGCTAGGCCTCACCGCAGGCCACTCAACTTGACCTCCTTACTGTGTTTTGAGGTGCTGGAGCCAGTTGGACAGAGCCTGTTGGAGATTTTCTTCGTACAAGTATCGGAACAAATAATGAGGCTTGATTTGCAGATGATTGTACTGACTGACTGTCCAAGACACCAGTTCACCAGTTTTTTCGGTAAGTGACATTTGCATTATTGTTTCATATATATGTTAGCATGTATTGTTGTTTTTCTGGCTTGTTAGCTTAGCTGGTTATCTCACTATGTAGCTGCTAATCAGCATGAACCAAGGTCCAAACGCAGTACATAAGTGTTAGAATTTAGGGTGATAATAGTTTTCATCAAAGAGCATCTGTGTGAGGTTGGAAAATAAAGCTCCACCACATTAACAACAGTCAGCTTAAGTTATGCTATGTAAGCGATAGGGCTGGGCGATGGACAAAAATTAATATCTCGATATTTACAGGCTGACTGGCGATACATGATGTATATCTGGGTATTTTCTACATAATGGGCTACATGTTTTCAGTTGCAAGTCAAAGCCACATTTGAGATGTCACAAGTACTTTTATGAAAACAGACTATGATCAAAATAAAATGCAAAGAAGGATTTTTCCTTGTTTGAAAATATACAGCTACACAACATGTACATGGAAAATTATATAAAATAAATAGCAAGGCTTTACATTAACATTTATGCACAAAGTGCTGGAGCTACAGAGGTTTAAAGGTTTGCAGCACAGGACATGAAACTATAATATGACTATAAAAGTATCAAGTAGGCTCAAATCCATTGTAGTTCAGAACAATTAAAAATCAAAAGTCATTTTCCACAGCCTTTCAAATGAGTCTAGTACTGGAAAATGATTTACATCTTTTTATTTCTTTAGGCCATTAATCACATTAATGCACACAGCATCAACAGAGAGGCTGAGGGAAGGAAGGACCGAGAGACACTGTCTGCGTTATGTAAGTTTTGTATATGAAACGTCTGTGTTGTTGCTGCATTTTTAAACAGATCTGTCGCCTACATCCAGGCGCCATCTCCATGTCACAAAAGAGACTACAACTACCAAGAAAAAAGGCAACACGCTATGAGCCACCTCACACACAGAGTAGATGGGGAACACTGGATTGCATGTGTGCTGCAGTAATTTCATTCATCTCACAGACTGATTTAATGTAGCACGTGCAACGTACACACCAATGTCACACAGTAGACTAATTATCAGACAGATTAAACAGTGTAGCAGCTCTCTGTCTCTCTTCGTGTTGCTGCAGAACTTGTGAGAGAGGAAGGATGAGAGGAGGGATGCACACTGGTACGCATTATGTAACGCAACCTGACCATGTATTAATATAGATGGTGTTGTCTAAATTTATATCTTGCTTGAAAATATATTGATATATCGTACATATTTGTTATATTGCCCAGCCCAAGTAAGCAATACGCTTGCCATTCAAGCAATGTAACATTAAGGTAAAGTCAATGCTAGACTTGAATAGCTAACAGTAATGTTAGATAAATGTGAGATAAAATGTTAGAAATATTAATGCCACGTTTATTGCTAAAACAGGTGACTAATAGTGATATGCTCTAGGCAGAAATGTTGACAGCTACTGAACTTAATTGTGTGTTACTTAAGTGAATGTAGTATGACAAAACTACGTTTAACTGCCACATATGAAAAATAAGTGTAACTGCAACAGATAGAATATGAATATGAGGACTGTGATGTCCACACCTCTTTTAAGCTAAAATAAAGTGGTGACCTGTTGAACATTAAGAAATTTAAGCTGTAATGTTTTTGTGAAAAAAAAACCAAAAAAAAAAAAACCATTACATATCTATTTGCCTGTGCAAATTTTCTTTAGGTGACCCAGTGGACCAGGTGGACCAGGGGATGCCCAGCATGAGAAGAAAGAACTAGAGTCCTGACAAGGCTTCACGTCTGTGCTGTAAACACTTTGAGACTCATCAGTTCAGCTCTGACCTCAGGGTACAGAGACCCTTTTTATACCTCATAAAGAATCAAGCAACTTACTGGTTTAAATTGATGAAGTATTGATCATTACAATACAATGTTTAGAAGACATTTTTTTAATTTAGGAGTTTTGAAGAATATTTGAGAAACACGTATTCAGATTTGGAGAAGAATAGGATAGTAGGTTTCCCACCTGATATCCCTCCATTAGGAGGGATAGAGCATGAGATGGATGTCAGGCCACCTAGGTGGAAGGAAGTTCAGGAGGTGGTCAGGCGTGCAAAGGCTTCTTCGGCCCCAGGGCCTAATGGAGTCCCCTATCGGGTTTATAAAAGTGCGCCTGATACCCTTAAATTTTTGTGGAAACAGCTAAGAATAGTTTGGGAAAAACAAATTATACCAAGAGCATGGCGTAGGGCAGGGGGTGTCCTCATTCCTAAGGAGAAGGAGTCTGTGGACCTTAGCCAGTTCCGGATGATTTCTCTCTTGAATGTGGAGGGGAAGATTTTCTTTAGTGTAGTAGCGCAGAGACTAGCTAGCTACTTAGAAAGGAATAGCTTAATAGATACCATGGTGCAGAAGGCAGGAATACCAGGTTTTTCAGGGTGTTTAGAGCATACTAGCATGATCTGGCACCAGATTCAGGCAGCGAAGATTAACGAAAGGGACCTACATGTAGTATTTTTAGATCTTGCAAATGCGTTTGGTTCAGTACCGCACAGCCTCATTTGGAGTGCGTTTGACTACTTCAGAGTGCCACAGGTAGTTGTTAACTTAGTGAAAGCATATTTTCAGGATATTAGGTTGTGTCTAAGTACGGCAGGTTTTACAACAGGTTGGCAGAGGCTAGAAATAGGCATCATGGCAGGGTGTACAATTTCTCCATTAGCATTTACTATGGCAATGGAAGTAATCATCAGGGCTTCTAAGTGGGTGGTAGGTGGGGAGAGACGGCAGAATGGGTTGCATCTTCCACCAGTTAGGGCTTACATGGATGACATGACACTGGTGACCACAACAATGCCATGTACAAAGAGGCTATTAGAGAAGGTAAATAAGAACCTCAAGTGGGCCAGCATGAAGATCAAGCCTAGTAAATCTAGAAGCATCTCGATATGTAGAGGGAAGTTAAGTGATAGGAGGTTTGTCATAGATGATGAGGACATCCCAACAATTAGGGAAAAGTCAGTAAAGAGCTTAGGTAGGTGGTACAATGTAGAGTTGAATGATGAGGAACAGGTGGTGAAATTTAGAAAAGATGTGGCTGAAGGATTGGATAGAATAGATAAATCAGAACTCCCAGGAAAGTTGAAGTTGTGGTGTTTGCAATTTGGGCTATATCCTAGGTTAATGTGGCCATTGTCAGTTTATGAAATTCCAATATCTGTTGTGGAGAGAATGGAAAGGTCGGTTAGCTCCTACATTAGGAAGTGGTTGGGCGCTCCTAGGTGCCTAAGTAGTGTTGCATTGTATGGAAAAGGGATACTTCAGCTGCCAGTATCTAGTTTAACAGAGGAATTTAAATGTACCAAGGTCAGGACAGAGCTCTTGTTATCTGGGAGTAAGGACGTGGTAGTTAGGAGTGTGGTTCCAAATCCAACCAAGGGGAGGAAGTGGAACCCAAGATCGGCAGTTCAGGAGGCAGAGGCAGCTCTTAGACATGCAGAGATTGTAGGTAATGTTCAGTTTGGCCGGGGAGGCCTGGGGCTTGGCTCAGGTAAACCGGTATGGAATACAGCAGGCCTCAAAGATAAAAGAAAGCTGGTTGTAGAACAGATACGCAGACAGGAAGAGATAGTAAGGGGTGCAAAGGTAGTGGCCCAGGCTAAACAGGGACAGTGGTTGAATTGGAAAAGTGTAGAGAAGAGGAAGCTTAGTTGGAGGGACCTGTGGAGTATGGAGGAGAATCGTATTAGATTCCTGGTAGGGGCTACATACGATGTGTTACCAACCCCCCAGAACCTAAAACTGTGGGTAAATGAGGACCCATCATGCCCATTGTGTTCACGTACCGCAACTTTAAAGCATATTTTGTCAGGCTGTAAAGTTAGCTTGTCACAAGGCCGATATACATGGCGACATAATCAGGTGTTGAAATGTTTAGCTGCAGGCATCAAAGGGAAACGAAGACAGGTGAATTCAGAAGGTGTTAAGGATAGGGGCTTAGTAATTCAGTTTGTCCGTGAGGGAGAGAAATACAGAAGGGATAAGTTAGTGAGGAGGCAAGGGTGTGGCCGCCTAGAAGGTGCTTGTGATTGGGAAATGCAAGTAGATTTAGGGGGAAAGCTTGTTGTTCCTCAGGAAATAGTCTGTACCAGGCAGAGGCCTGACTTAGTGTTGTGGTCAGTGAGTCAACAGATAGTTTATTTCATTGAGCTGACAGTTCCTTGGGAAGACTCAGTGGAAGAAGCCTATGAAAGGAAAAAGCTTAGATATGCAGACTTAGGAGCAGAAGCTGAGCAGCGAGGATGGAAGACTAGGATTTGTCCAGTGGAAGTGGGGTGTAGGGGATTCATAGAAAGATCAACTGTCTCGCTCCTGGGGGAACTCGGAGTGCGGGGACAGAATTTGAGGAAGACAGTGAGGGAAATGTCAGATGAAGCAATTAAATGCAGCCAGTTTATCTATTACAGAAGAAATAATGTCAGCTGGGGGCCAGCAGGGGGAACTACTAAGAAGGGCACATAACTCCTTGAGATCAGGTGGAGAGATCCACTTCCTGTCAGGAGAAATCCAGGAAGAGGAAGTATTTAAGTGTGGGAGTGGCCTATTGGAATCCATTTTGTTTGAGGCCATGCGGCAAGGTGAGTGTGCTTGCTGATCCTGTAAGTCCAGTTAGCTCCTTTAACTTTAGCTTATATTGTAGTTATGCTATGTAGTGTGTGAAATAGAGTATGGTGAATGTGACAGGAAAGCTAGTATCAGCATTGCTTCTGCCTGGAGCTCGCATGTATGGAGCCTGGGTTTGGTTGAAGATGGCAGTGCTGTTTGGGCTGAGAAAGCCATGTGTAAGTAAGAAGGAAATCCAGGAAGAGGAAGGTTATTTAAGTGTGGGAGTGGCCTATTTGAATCCATTTGTTTGAGACCATGCTGCAAAGTGAGTGTGTTTGCTGATCCTGTGAGTTCATTTATCTCCTTTAACTTTAGCTTACATTGTAGTTATGCTATGTAGCGTGTGAAATAGAGTATGGTGAATGTGCTAGTAAAGGTAGTATCAGCATTGCTTTTGCCTGGAGCTCGCATAAACGTAGCCTGGGCTTGGTTGAAGGTGGCAGTGCTGTTTGGGCTGAGATCACTGTCCAGCCTCCTGGAGGTGTCTTTGTTGTGAGGGCTCGTCCTGGGGAGGTAGACTGTACAGCCTTACCCGGCGGGGGAGTGTGATAGCCTAACAAGGCTTCCTTCCCTGGGTCTACCTCCTCTGTGGTAGTATAGGTAAGGTAAAGGAGGTTGTTCGGTTAGTGTGGGGAGCAGTGAGACCTGGCATTAGGGGAGTGTCTCTGGGACGCCAGAGATCACTGTCTAGCCTCCTGGAGGTGTCGTGGGACTAACTAGATGAAACACCGGTGAAAGGAGGTTCCCACCTGATGACCCCAAAGACATGTTAGTTATCACTGCTCACGGGTCTGTATAGTTAAGCCTTGCCATAATAGCTTATCGTAGGGCTTAGGAGGATTATTCACTGAGTGCTGATCCCTTTTTATTTTATTTTATTTTTTTTTTTTTTATTAGAGCACAAACTTCTTGTGTTTATTTGAATTCACCTAATACTGTAAGTCCATACAAGGTAGTTAGTCTTCAACTTAATCAGACATTCATGCATCTGTCCTGTCAAGCTGGTACATGTGTATGATTCATTGTGACCCACCATGCTTACAAAAGGGTCTGTTTTTTAGTGTAATTCAAAATGTATCCACACTGTGAAACCTGAATGACTGGTGCCAACAGAGGGAAGACCTCATGTATGTAGCGGTGTATTTCGTGCCATTCATCTGGAATGTGGAGAAAGGATACTGCATGGACAACATCCTGAGCTCTCAAATGGGTTGTGATTATGCCAGAAAGCCACTTCAGTTCAGTTTCTTCTGATAAAAGGACAGACCAAGTTTTACTAGTTTTTTTGTTATTCTCTGTTAGTAGTATTCCGAGATTCAGTTTTTCTTTCCTTTGACTTAATTTATGCTGTTGTTAGATAGCTGATGGAAGTAGTAACATTTCAAAAACAATTTTAAAAAGATGAAAGGGGAATCAAGTGATGGATCAACTAAAGCACAGTCACCACCTGAACAGGTGAACGTATTTCCTAATTATTCCTAACTATTCATTAGGCATACAAACTCTGTTGTGTGCAATGAAAATTTGACAAGTACAATTTGATTTCAAAGTAGTTGGCTTCAGTGATTAATATTGCATGTCCTTGTATGTTTTTTTCATTTGATCTAGACCTACAAGATGTCAGCATGGTACAGCTTATGTACACTGGTTTTTATCATAACTACACTTATAACTAAAAAAATGTTTAATGCCTTTGTAACTTGTGATAATAGTTCTCTATTATTGTGATTTAACAGTACTGAGTGCATTGTTATAAACTACGGAACACTCTTGTCTGGTTCATTTCAGATTTACTGTATTTCTCGTAATGAACTTAACAGGACATTTTGAATTGGTGTTTTCAGTGTCATAATAAATTACATTAAAAATACACCAAGAAACATAAACTGTTATATCTGTTGTTTTGTCCTTCATTGTCAAATGTTCAAGAACTGCAACATTAGTTCTATCATTTATGAGGTTCATTAAAGCTAACATAGAAATAGCGTTGTAATTAATTAGAAATTCCAGCAAAGCCATCAATGTGTTTCTGCACATTATATGTGTATATATGGTGTATATATGTTATATAATTTCCCTTCAGGGATGAATTTCTTGAAGTTCTTTCTATTCTATTCTACAATACTATACATGTTGGCTATTGACTAGATATGCACCATAAAAACATCAACAAACTCAGGGCATGATCTTCATTAATACCTTTTTTGAAAAATGAAAACTGCTTAAATTTCAACAATGTTATTATCCATCAATGACACCAGGAAGATATATAAAAGAATTTGAAAAAGGGATTAATGAAATAATGTGACAGCAAAGCAGTGGATCAAGCAAAAGGTGTACTTAACTGATACAAAACAAGTTTGCAAAATGAAAAGAGGAAGTTGAATTTCCAGTGTAACATCCTGTAAATTTAATAACAAGTATAAATGACAGTGGAAATGGTTGACATGAGAAACCACATTATTAAAATAATACTTCATGTATAACTTACAGCGCATGGTGCAGCAGTGAGTAAAGTCAAAATCTTGGTATGGGTGAAGGAATAAAAGCTGCCTTTACAAATAAAGTGAGGATAGTGCAACAGTAAGTGAAAAAGCTATTGCAGCAGTCCCTACAAAATGGAGGTAAGGTGTAAAATGTACAGGAGCCATTATTTAAGCCTTGTGTGTGAGACAGTTTATATGTAGCAGGCTCACAGTTTTGGGGAAGAAGCTGTTCCGAAATCTTTTTATGTTAACAGATTCTTGGTTTACTTTGGTCACCATGAAAGAGACAATAAGGCAACCTGACAGTGTTTGAATGTAAAGTTGCCCCAGTAACATCCTCTCTCTAAGTTAGTGATGTTCTTGGAACAGCACGGTTATTTTAACTATAATAATTGAAAACAATAAACTATATCAATTCTGAACTGGGAACAAACTGTTGGACGTGAAAATTTCACTGTTGCTGATGCTTCGCTTTAATGGACTCAGCTAAATTTTAAAAAAATATATAATTTCCCCTCGTGGTGAAATAAACTGCATTGTTCACAAACAGCCCAAAGCTGCCACTTAAACAATGAACATGTGCAGCCAAAACACTGTTCACAAACCTGCGGGACTTGTCAATGTTCCCCAGATTGGCAGCAGCCCTCCACCTGCATCTTTTGGTGGTGCCAGAGAAGATGATCTCGATGTCTGGATGCTGCAGGTGGAGGTGGTGCAGGTCCTCCTCTTTTACTGTGATGAGAGACTGGATGAAGAAGGGTAGAAGGCTCTTTTACCTCAAACCACCAAGGTTGTTCCCCATGGTCTCTGCAGCTATCTCAGCCCCACACCAGTGATTCAGGTAGTGGCTGGATGGAAATAAACAATCATATTGTACTAGGCTACTCAAAAAAATAACACATGAAGCAACATTTATTAGATGGCTCCAGAAATCCAAGATGGCGACGGCCAAAATGCCAAACTCGAGGCTTCAAAACGGCAGTCCACAAACCAATGGGGGACATCATGGTGGCTCCGTCCAATATTTTTACAGTCTGTGGTGGTATTCTGTTGCATGTTACCTGTTTGAGTGTCTATGTGTGAATGGGAAGTAACACACGCATCATTTTTACCCTAGAGCCCCCTCATGTGTTATAATCCCTGATCCCGTCTCTCCTGTGTCTCTCCAGTCGATTCATCTTGCACATCCCCAGTGAGGAGAGGGACAATGCTATTCGGGTGTGCTTCCAGATCGAGCTAGCCCACTGGTTCTACCTGGACTTCTGCATGCAGAACACCCCAGGAGCTCCTCACTGTGGGATAAGAGACTTTGCCAAAGCAGATATCCTTACATGTGAACGATGATGTAAATGACCTTATAATTTTTTCCCTATGTTTTTCATGAATTCATTATTTAATATGCAGTCACAACTACCCATATTATTATTATTATTATTTATATATATATTTTTTTTGTAATAAGGATCACCTATGACAAATAATGAGGGATTTAACATCGGTACTTTGGTTTTCTTGTTACCTCTTCAGGCTCATCCTCAGAGCAAGAAGCCAGATGTGTTTCTCATGTTAGAAGTCATTAGATGTGATTTTCCTTGACAGCTGCAAACTCTTCCATCACTGTCCATTTCTGTTGCCACATGGAGAGGATGTGCAGAAAGTCCTTGAGCAGTGGAAGGAGTACAAGATGGGTGTACCTACTTATGGTGCAATCATTCTAGATGAAGCACTAGAAAACGTGAGTTGTTTTTCACACTTACACTGCAGCAATACCTGACATAGCTTTTATAAAGTAATTTTTTTGTAATTTAGTTTTTTTTATTCATTTTTCTTTCAGTAAACAAAACAACACACATGCACTGACTGGGCACACAACATATAACAAGGGGAGGATCTGAGTGTTACATAAGGCAGCAGAATCAATATAAATACAATATACATACAGAGACATATATCCACACCCTTACTTATCTCAACAGCTCAGTCAGATAGTAGTCACGTATAGACACTTAGTCATATGTATGCACACCACACCCACTGCTACTTATTCAGCATACATCTCTGTATACTACATCTTTGTTTTTGAACGGGCGTACACGTCTACACCAAAAAGTATAAAGATTTTGCATTTGAGAAAAGGAAAGTCATTTTAAATTTAGGAGGGTGTGGCCTTATTATTGGTAGACCAATTATACAAAATCAGGTCTTACAGTTGACACATAGCTGAGCCATTTTGACCAATTTTCTTCTTGGTTCCTTAGTCTAAATGTAATTCTCTCCATCACGTATATAATGTAGATGATATCAATCCATTCATTTATTGTTGGTTTGTCTTTCTTAAGCCATTTTCTGGTCAAGGCCTTTTTGCATCCCACTAATAACACTCTTAACGGGTTTTTATCCTGCTTTGCATGTTCTGGTCCATTCAAATCACCCAGATACATAATTTTAAAATTTAAGTGCATTTTCTTTTTAACAGCTTACAGAGGGACAGCCCAAAAAATATGATAGTAATTTGCTAATGTGTTTCCACAAGACCTCCAGCAGGCAGTCTGATTTGAATAGTTAGTCCTTTGCGCCGGAGTATGAAAGAATTGAGTCACAATTCTTCCAGCTGAATTCCCTCCAGGAAGGGGAGCTTGTCATTGTCCATTGCTGTGTGCAGATCCTCTCCCACTCTTCCTGTGATACCATGAAGCTTTCCTCTGCTTCCCATCTTGCCTTACTGTCCAAAGTATGGTCACTTTTTAGATTTTGGAGAGCTAAATATAGTTTAGATATTATTTTTTGGAAGGTAGCATTTTGAAAGATGTTGAGAATTTCTTCCCTCCCTGAGGTAACATCAGTTGGGAATTTTTTGTTCACAAAGTCTCTGATTTGTAAATATCTCAAGTGATCTTGATTTTGTAAACTAAATTTATCCTCGATGTCCTGGAAGCTCAAAAATGTATCCTGATCTAGTAGTGTGCAGTGTGCCGTGAGCCCAGTCCCAGTCCAATTTTTAAACCTCGTGTCATAATAATTGGGCATAAATTCTGGATCATAGGCAAACCATTTAAACATTTTGGTCTTTTTCCTCAATTGATACCTTTTTAATTATTTCATTCCATGTTTTTAGGGAACCAATTATCCAAGGATTGTTAGGGTCTGAGAGGTAAATAATTAATAAGGGGTCACCATTCACGGTATTAACTGGTAGTCCCTTACCCATTGACAGTTCTATCACTTTCCATCTCAATCTATAATTTGGTATACACCATTCAACTAGTGGCCAAATTTGAGCTGCTCTATAGTACTTTCTCAGACAGGGGAGAGCTAATCCACCTTTTTCCCTTGGTAATTGTAGAGTTTTGTATTTTATTCTTGGCTTTTTCCCCGCCCATATAAATCTAGAGAGGATTTTTTCCCATTCCAGGAAATATTGTTCTGGTTTTCCAGTTGGTACCGAGTAGAATAAATATAAAAGTCTAGATATCATGTTCATTTTTTGAATCTATATGAGAACTAATACTTAGATAAGGGATTAAATTCCCTCTATTTATATCTGCAGTAATTCCTTTTTTGAGAGGGCCGTAGTTAATTTCTGCCAATGTAGATATGTCTAAAGGCAGAAGGATTCCCAGAATTAAAATTACAGAATTTTTATCCCAATTCAGAAGGTATCTAGAGTGAAGATATTGAGTGGGGATCATAGTGGACACTAAGGACCTGAGTTTTTCTCTTATTTAATTTATATCCTGAGAATGACCCATATTCGTCTAGTACAGACATTAATGCCGGTAGGTACTCTGTTGGGCTTGAAAGGCTGACGAGCACATCATCTGCAAACGGGGCTAGCTTCTGTTCACCTGCTGGCATTTTTATACCTTTGATCTCTCTGTTCTGTCTAATCCATTGTGCCAATGGCTCAATAAAAATTGCAAATAAAAGTGGACTAAGGGAGCAACCCTGTGTTGTGGATCTCTCCAGCAGAAAGGAGTCTGTGAGCTCCCCGCTGATTTTTAGTCTAGCTGGTGGTTTATTATATAGGGCTTTTAGTCTTCAAGTCTTCGGTTTTGACCAATAATAACTTGGTCAAAACTGAATTTCTCCATAGTGCTGAATAGGAGCTTCCATCTCACTGAGTCAAATGCCTTTTCAGCATCTAAACTAACCAACATCGCCTCTATTTTCTTTTGATTTATATATCTGATCATTTGTAGAGATGTTCTGATGTTATTTTGTGTTTGACGCAACGGAACAAATCCTGTTTGATCCATATTGATTATTTTGGGTAAAATTTTCTCAAGTCTTTTTGCAATAATTGACGTAATCAGTTTACAGTCCATATTAAGCACACTAATTGGCCTGTAGTTTGCGCAGTCTAACTTATCCTTACCTTTCTTAGGTATAACTGATATAATTGCTTCTTTCCAAGAAGCTGGGGTTTCCCCTTTAGTCAGAACCCAGTTGAATGTTTTTAATAGGATAGCTGTCAATACTTCCTTCAGACTCTTGAATCATTCCGAGCTGAATCCGTCCGTGCTAGAGCTGAGGCTAGTGCTTTATTTTCTGCTTCTGTGAGTTTTGGTAGATTTAAAGATTTGAGTAGTGTTTCCATGTTCTGGTCAGTACTGACTTGAGGCTGTGAGTATAATTTTTCATAGTATTCTTTAAAACAATCTTTAATTTCCTTAATTTGGTGGTGGGTGTTTTTAGTTTTAGTGTCTCTTGTCTTGTATATTGTGTTGTCTGCCTGTTGCCTTCTTAGTTTATACGCTAATAACTTTGAATATTTGCTGCCCCCTTCATAGTATTTTTGTATAGTGTATAACAGTTTCTTTTGAATTTCTTGTGTATATAACTCTTCAACCTGTTTGTTTTATTTCTATCTTAACCTTTGAGTCTATTGATTCCTCATGTTCAGATTCAAGTTTTTTGAGTTTGGCCTGGATGGTCTTGAGTTTTTATCCTCTTTGTCTCTTGAGAAAGGATGTCGCTGCAATCACCACCCCTCTCATTACTGCTTTGCAGGTATCCCAGAGCACAGGCGGAGACACCTCTCCATTATCGTTATATTCTAAGTAGTCTTGAATGTGCAGACTTGCAAACTGTTCTGTCCTATTTTTATTCACTATGTTAGGATTTAATTTCTATAGGTCATCCCTAAGGAAAAATATAGTGGGCAATGGTCCGAAAGATCCATTGTTCCAATGTGGCAGTTTTGTTTTACTACTGTCTGTTCCAAATAATAAAAAAATAGTCAATTCTGGAATATGATAGGTGTGGAGATGAATAGAAAGTATAGTCTTTGACGCATGGATTTAGGTGTCTCCAGATGTCAGTCAATCCTATTTCTGATAATAATGAGTTAATTTTCTTTGTTACTTTTTGGGGGCGAGAAATTCTTGTCCCAGATGAGTCAATATTTGGGTTAAGAGTAATATTAAAGTCACCTCCACACACTAGAGTCCCCTGTTCTTCGGTTGCAATCCTATCAATTACTTGGATAAAGAAGTCTGGTTCTGAACCGGGAGGGATATATACATTATATAAGGTAAACAGATTCCCATCAACTTTCCCACGTATCAATATGAATCTTCCTTCCTTGTCCTTTATAGTAGATATGTGTTTGTATGTCACCCTTCCTGAAATTAGTATAGCTACCCCTCTAGTATGTTTTGGTGGAGGTGAAAAAAATGTAAATGAAATGAAATTTAAATGAAAATTTAAACCCTTGTCTTTTGAGTTTTTCATGTTCACTTTCCTCCAAGGGAGTTTCCTGCAAAAATGCAATATCTATGTTCTCTGTTTTTTAGTTTAATAAGGATTTTTTTCTGTTTAACTGGGCTTCGAAGCCCATTCACATTAAAGATATTACATTAAACATATGGTCCCTGCATACACACCTTTTGATTCTGAATTGTTTGAGGCCATATCTCCCCTATTTTGAACATCAAAACGAAAACAAACATTCACACTCCTCATAACAAAAACAATAAAGGTGTAGACTTCCTGTAGCAGGGAGACCCTTGTCCCTCTGAGGTACCTATTGGTGGGTGGAGGGAAAAACCCCTCCTGAAACGTTGGGGCCCTCCATACTGGTGTACTGGTTGGCCTGCAGGTGCACTCCATGTCCACTAATAAGTCCAACTCTGCTGCCATTTCAAATTTCCAGGCGTTCCGGAAGGCTTCCGGAAGGCCCCCCCCCCCCATTCCACTGTAACATGCCCATTTATTCAATTACAAGGTGTCATGAGATGGCGCTTCCCTCACAGAAACACAAAAACTAACAAAGATTTAGAGGTGCTTGTACTTTACCTAGTGGTATTTCCATTTTATGCTACATTATCAATCTACTCCACTGTCTCAGATGCGAATATTACACTTTTATTGCACTACTTTTATCTTAAAGATTTAGTTTAGCCTATTAGTTACAGTACTTTTGTACAGTAATATAAATTTGTTGCTAGGTTATATTATTACAGGTTACAGTAAGCCACCCAGCAGTATTTAAGTTAATAAAATGACCACCTTTATCTGCTGCAGCATCAGTGTTATAAACACATTAGTTATTAAGGAAAACCTAAAATTTTGTTACAGTTGGCCCAGGTCTCCCTTATCTGAAAATATTGAGTTAGTCTCAAAGAATAATGAGAAACGTTCTGAAAATAACTTAGTGCCTGAAAATAATTAATAAATAATTACGATCTATCAGACACATGAACGCGCTCAAATGGTCATCAGTATTACAGCGTGCCTGTGCATTTGGGCCAGCTACCTCTGTCAAGATGTTCTGTGACTGCGCTCTCCCAGTGCGTAATCCCGGCTGAGTACGCTTTCACACAGTCCCATCTTTTCCAGTTGCATGGCCCTCACACAGATCTGGTTGATCCGACACTATAAAAAATAAATAAAATTTGATTCGCAAGTGCAGTAATCGTGCTAGAAACTACTGAACGACATTATATAGATATAGATATATAGATATACACACATATAATTAGTAAATGTGTTTTGTGAGAGTGGGGGCTTGTCTGTCACAACATCAGAGGGCTGCTGTGATTGTGAGGGTGAAGTCGGGGTGAGCCTCTGCCACCGGAGGCCTGGGCCTTTTTCAGTGTGCCGGCTCCGGCTCCTCATCTTCAGATGACTCCTCCTTGCGAGGTGAAAAGGGCAGATCATCAGTCTGTCCCTCATTCAGTTCTTCTTCTTTCATTTCCACCATGGTCTCCCCCATCCGTCTCTCCCTCAGTCACCTCTCCCCCATCTAATTCTCCGTCACTTATGTCCTGAAGCATCGCCAGAGCTTGTTCGACATTCATCGATTTTCTCCGGTTCATAATTAGGCTATACGATCCAAATCCCTCTCTTTTCCTCTTTTCTGTCTGTCAGTCATGAATCTGTTTAGACAGAGTCCGGCCAGGTGGCGACAGGGACCTGTCACGGATCGGTCAGGGCTCTACCACGGGCCAAACAGAAATTTGAAGTGGCTGCATCTGTAGTTCCAACTTGATAATAACATTTCGAATAAAGAGAGAAAGGAGAGAAAATGAATGAAGATTATCTCCCTTGTTTTCCAGACCGCTCACTTGACCTGCGCACTTTCTAGTCTCTTAACTTCGGGTGATCTCCTTAACTCCCGGAGCCTTTCTTTCACTCGTGTCTCCATTTGTTTTCCTCCTTTGGTCGCTTGTTGCCATGGGAACGCCTTCAGTATACTCTCCTCTAGGTTGGAGCTCGGGTCCTCTCTAACAGCAGCCACCTGTATTCCCTGTGCCCTTAGCTCCTGTGCAGCCTGATGCACGTTCTCGTAGGTCCGTGGACCAGTGCTCTGTCTATCGTTTCTCCATCACCTCATAAGCATTATCATGGTCAAAGAAAATATATTTGTTGTTTAAGTAGATTTTCTTCTTCCAAGCCAACTTCAGCACAGTTTCTTTAAAGTCTATAAACTGCAGGAAGTTTATCACGATAGATCGAGGTGTAGCGTTGGGTCCTGGCTTCTGTGCCAGAGCTGTATGAGCCCACTGAATCTGCAGGGACATACCATCTGGTAGAGCGAGCTCCGTGGTCAGCAGGTTTTCTACAAACTTTATCAACGAGTCATCCTCAGAGTACCCAGCACCCTCTGGTACGCCGTACACCAGCAAACGCAGCCGAGCCTCTTTCGTTACAGTATTGCTTGTTTCTATATCCGAGATGCGCTCCTCTGCCTCTGTGATAGCCTGGCCATGAGCTTGGAACGTGGTCCTGACTTGAGTTAGCTTCTGGTCTAGCTCGTGTCTCAGCATTGCTAATTCATCCTTGAAGTCTTTCTTTAAATCCCCCTTAAGATCGGAGATCGTTGATTCTAAGTCGTTCTTAAAGTCGTGGATATTTTTAGAAATATTCAACATTTCTTGGAGCAGCTTGTCTCCAGATTCACCAGCTTCACTGCTAACTAGTAGGTAGCTGCTATCTTTGTCTGCCGGCTTCATTTGTTTTTTGTTGGGCTGTAATTGTTTGGTTACACGCCCTCTCAGAGTCATAGGTCCTCTCTGTGATTTCCCCCCACTCATTTCTTGTCCCTCAAAGTTTTCCTTTAGAAGTTTTCTAGTTGGGAAGTTATATTTAATACCGTCTGAAGCAGAGTAATTGATTATGGGTCTTTCCTGAGCATGGCTTAACCGGCTATATAAAGTAATTTAAAGCATATTTTGCGTTTATTACAGCTTGACTCTTATTTCACATTTTTGTTCATCATTTTTAACAGTTATCAACATTTTACTTACCAAGTTAATTGCCAAAATTTCATCTCTAAAACAGGAATTCCTGCCCTGCAGTTGTCTTCCTCCATACACCAGTCAAGTTTCTCTTACAGTTTACATACATGCCTGTGAAAACACAGATGCTTCACTCACATCTTCCCTCCAGCAGCACAGAAGATCTATACAATCAGCACAGTTTTAATATGAACACCAAAGATTAGCATCACCAATTCAGTATCTGACCAAATGTCTCCCCTTCTGTTACTGAGATATGACGTTGAGTAATGGCCAGAAAGGTGTTTTATGCAGAACATTATGATTTAAAATTTCATCACTTCATTATTTTATCCTATAAGACATTTGTGTGAAATTTTTGTCATAATTAGCATTTGAATTCTAGAGTTAAGGCCAAAAACATGTTTTCTGAGGTCACACTGACCTCGGCCTTTCAAGGTGTTCTTGAGGTACCGTGTTAATGAGAGGCCTGTTTAAAAAGGTGGGTTTTCAGACGGGATTTGAAAATGGATAATGAGTCTATGTTCCTGATGTCAGAAGGGAGGGAGTTCCAGAGGCGGGGGGCAGAGCGGCTGAAGGCTCTGGATCCCATGGTGGACAGACGGGCAGAGGGCACAATGAGGCTGATGGAAGAGGCCGACCTGAGTGTCCGGGAGGGAGCGTTGATGTAGAGGAGGTCAGAGAGGTATGGGGGAGCGAGGTTATGGATGGCCTTGAAAGTGTGGTGCAGAATTTTAAAGTCCATGCGGTATTTGACCGGAAGCCAGTGAAGTTGTTGTAGGATAGATGTGATTTGATTGATGGATGGAGTTCTGGTGATGATACGGGTTGCAGAGTTCTGGACCAATTGGTGCTTATGGATGGCCTTGTGGGGGAGACCAAAGAGAAGGGAGTTGCAGTAATCCAGGCGGGATGTAACCAGAGTGTGGACCAGGATGGCAGCGCTGTTGGGTGTGAGGGACAGACGGAGACGATTAGTATTGCAAAGATGGAAATAGGCTGACTGGGTAATGTTATTGATGTGGGTTTGGAATGACATAGTGCTGTCAAGGACGACACCCAGACTCTTAATCTGAGGGGAGGGGAAAACAGAGGAGTTGTCAATGGGGATGGTGAAACTGGCAGTGTTAGTGAGGGTGGATTTAGAGCCAAAGAGGAGAACCTTGGTTTTGTCAATGTTGAGTTTTTGGAGATTTGAAGAAAACCAGGATTTGATTTCCTGTAAACAGTCACAGATGGAGGAGGGCGGGAAGGTGGAGATGGGTTTGGTGGAAAGGTAGAGCTGAGTGTCATCTGTGTAACAGTGGAAATGGATATTGTATTTACGGAATATATGACCAAGAGGGAGGAGATAGATGATAAACAGGATGGGACTGAGGACAGAGCCTTGGGGAACACTTCAGGAGAGGGGAGATGGTTGGGATGTGAAGGTTTTCAACTGAATGAACTGAGTGCAGCCAGAGAGATAGGATTTGAACCAGTCCAGGGGTGTGTCAGATATACTAATTGATGCTAGCCTGTCGAGGAGGATGGTGTGGGAGATGGTGTCGAAGGCTGCACTCAGGTCAAGGAGGATGAGGATGGTTAATAGTCCATAGTCAGCTGCCATCAGGAGGATGTTGATTTTTAGGAGAGCTGTCACTGTGCTGTGACGTGGGTGGAAACCAGACTGGAACTGTTCATAAAGGTTATTGTTATGGAGATGAGCATGAACTTGTGATGCCACTGCTTTTTCCAGGATTTTAGAGAGAAATGGTAAGTTAGAGATCAGACAAAGGTTATTGAAGGTATTGGGATCTGAACCAGGTTTCTTGAGTATCGGTGTTATAGAAGCAGATTTAAGAGCTGATGGAACAGAGCCAGAGGTGAGGGAGGAGTGAATGATGGCAGTTATCAGGGGCAACAGAGAGGGGAGGCAGGCAGTGACTAAGGAAGTTGGCAGGGGGTCAAGCTGGCAAGTAGATTTTTTAAAATTTCAGAATGAGGTCCGAAATGACAGCAGCAGAGGGCAGTTGGAAGCTTGAGAACGATTGAGAGAGGGGGACATGGAAAACCGGAGGAGATTGATTGCAGGAGGTGTGAGGGGTCAGTTGCTGGTGGATCTTGATTATTTTTGCACTGAAAATTTCATTAGTGAATTGCAGTGATCTATAGAGAAGAAATCAGAGGACAAGAGTCCGGAGGGCGCAGCGTGTTATTCAGCACTGAGAACAGGGCCCTAGTGTTCCCATCACCAGCACTGATTAGTCCTGCATAATATTGGGATTTGACTGAGGAGAGGGTGTCTTTACAGTGAATGATGTGGGTGTGGTACATTTGCTTGTGAACAGAGAGTCGGGTTTTCTTATAAAGCCGCTCTAGTTGACGTCCTTTGGCTTTGAGTTGTCGTAGATGAGGTGAAAACCAGGGAGCAGAGTGGGTGAATGACACATACCAAGTTTTTACAGGAGCAAGTGAGTTTTTGTTCAACTGAGCTGAAGTCTTTATTAGTAATTCCCTCAGTTTTATACTATGTGTAATTTTTGAGTTTGTATTATTTTCAGACCAGTTTGCCAGGTCTAAGGATAAGGCTGGTGTTATTTTACATTTCTCTTGTTGTGAGCAAACCTCATAAAACAAACAAACCAACAGTGTTTTTTTTTGTTTGTTTTTTTTAAATATTGTGCTGTTGTAGCTGATTGTGCAGCATTCAAGTAGCGATGATACAAAGAAAGAAATGTCAATGCTGTAGTCTAAGCTGAACATTAAGGCCCCTATATTAAAGCTCTGCATCCGAGGGACTTCAGCTCAGTTGAAAAAATTCAAAACAGTTTTAGTCAACTTTTTGTCATTATGTTTCTATATGTTTTTTTTTCTTTAAACTAATCCAGTGAGGTTAATTCATGTAACAGAAATTAGAATTGAGGTGACAACTACAACTCCAAATGATTTCTAGACACTTACAAAATATAATTTCTCCAGCAGTTTTTGACAGGTTTAAGGGGTGATTTATGAGCACATACTTACTGATCATCATTTGAAAGCTCAACATCTCTCTATTTATGCTCTCAAAAACTTTGACACCACAAAATAACTAGCTTTGTACCCAGGTTTATTGTAAACTCTGACTTACCATCTCACTGTTAACAAGCAGAAAAATAACTTCATTAAAGCTTGAATTCTTTCTTAGTCTGCAACATGTTAGTCTGAAGGTTTAAAATTGTGTCCACTCATTGGTGATTAAAACCAAAATTTCATCTCTGTCAGAGAAAACTGATCTGGGTTCAGACTCTTTCCCTAAAGCACAGCTACACTCATAGATAACTGAGCCTCCTACCTGCCTGTCAAAAAGCATCAACCCATAAACCTTCTTCAGTCTGCATCTGAGTGGAGTCCTCCAGAGATCAGATGTCAAGTCCGGCGGCTGGTGGCTGCTTGCTTCGCTGCTGTTCAGCGGCTAATGAGTGGATCTGACTGCTAACAGCCACTGCTGCAACTAACAAACTCCACAAATCATTCAGCAGCTCCACCATCCACAGTCAGACACACACAGCTGATTATTTACTGCTGAATTAGAGCTCATAACTCACACCACGGCTGATGCTGCTCTGGTGCAAGTGTTTCTGCTGGTTAGCAAAATATCCTGGTGTAGACTGTTTACTGGAGTTTACCAGCCTGAGCATTTGAAGGTAATTACAAGCATGGCTATTCTTGGCTTTCAATGTCCGATAGTCCACCATTAACGTTTTCATCATGTCTCATCTCGCCAACAAAAATAAAACATAGATTTCGTCTTAGTTTTTATTATCAAGATTTATTTTTAGCTCATCATCGTCTCGTTTTGTCATGGAAAAAAGGTCATTGACGAAATTAACACTGATCCAGAGGGAGCTTACAGTAGAGCCGCTGCTCCTTTGTGTCGAAAGGGGCCAGTTGAGGTGGTCCGGCAGCTGATCAGGATTGCATCCTGGACGCCTCTTGTTTGAGGTTTTCCGGGCACGTTTAAGCATTGCTGGGGAGAGGGATGTCTGGAGTACTTTGCTCAGTCTGCTGCCCCTGCGACACGGCCTCGTATAAATGGATGAAAATGGATGGATGGGTTGCTGTTTGAGGAAAAGATGGTACTATGTTACACTCTCAATATATTAGACATTTTGGACATATAGAGATAAAGGATTTAAAAGAAATGATCAATACAATTAAATTTAAAAAATGAGGGACGGAAAAATGGTTATAGAGATTCATATGCCTGAAAAAGAAAATGGAAGTCTGAGAGAAACTACATTGGACCATCAGTACAGATTATGGAGTGATTGAGAAATATAGAATATCACCAACCACATCCTTTTAAATGAGATTGAACAGTAGAATCATTAACTATCTATTACCTTCAAACTAGTTATATTCTTGATATGGAGCCATGACACAGCCTTCAGTGTACATCTAGTGCTGTCCAGTAACACTACCTGACGTGCTGCAGCTAGCTGGTGCATCTTCTCTCCTCAGGCGCTGCTCGTTCAGGGCTACCTGGCGAAATCAGGCTGGGGCTTTCCGAAGGGGAAAGTTAATGAGGATGAAGCTCCTCATGACTGTGCAGTTCGGGAAGTGAGTGTCATATTGTTTGCTGTTCAACTGATCATCAGAAAGGATTAAACAACATGTATAATTAATGCTTACAGTTCATAGCTCAGAAATACTGTCCGTTTTCCAGGTGTTGGAGGAAACAGGCTATGACATCAAGAATCGCATCTGCAAAGACATGTACATAGAGCAGAAAATCACTGACCAGCTGGTGCGGCTCTACATCATACCAGGAGTGTCAAAGGATACCAAGTTCAATCCCAAAACAAGAAAAGAGATCAGGGTAGGAAGTCCTGTTTTTACACATACTGTCATCACATTGATTTCCTGCTTACAGTTTTGTTTCAAATCCTGTTTTTCTTTTCTTGTAGAACATTGAATGGTTTCCTATTGAGAAGCTGCCATGTCACAGGAATGATATGACCCCAAAGTCTAAACTTGGACTTGCCCCCAACAGGTTTTTCATGGCCATTCCATTCATAAGGTGTGTGTGTGTGTGGCATGTAGCAATTCATTCTTTTCATCACAGAATTTTCCATTTATCTTGAAAGAATATAATTGTATTTCCTTCTGAGAATGCGTTAAGAAGATAGATAGTCTCAGTGTTGTTAAATTTTTGTATGTTTGGACTTGAAAAATCGGATTGAGTGCCATTATAGTAATTGACTCATATTGATGGCATACTTCCTGCTCCCTCTGTACAGACCACTGCGAGAATGGATCAGCAGGCTGAAAGGCGAGTCAACAGACAGTGATGAGGACTTTGCAAACAATGGCAACACTCCATGCAAACCTTCAGACAGTGCTCGGTAAAGACGCTTTATCATTCATCAGTAGAACTTAGCATCACATTACATTACATTTATTTATATTTACATTACATTTTGCTTTTATCCAAAGTGGCGTACTTTAGGAGTATTTAATCATGCAGCTATGTGGGTACAGATCCAAGAAGTGCAAGAATCATTCAGGTAGATCAGTTTCATCTATTATGCTGATCTACTTCAAGTGCTACAATTACAGTGTCATGAACCGGCTCAGGGTTCAGACAAAAGAAGGGAGAATAAACAAAAGGATGGAGGTTAAAAATGAACCAATTTATTGTATAATGTTATTTACAAAAAAAATGAATGAGATGTGAACAATCAGTAGCATCAGTGGTGTGTGCAAGTGCCAGGGTGAGTGAAAAATGGTGTATGGAGATGTTGCATGCTAAAAGAAAAGACAAAACAAATTGGTAAAACCAAAGGAGCATGTGGGAGCTGGGAGAGCTTCAAAAGGGTGAAGCAAACTGAACTGCCCAGCTTTGTAGACTTGCAGCTCATCGGCCCATGGGCCTCATTTATAAAACTGTGCTGAGAATCTGCACAAAATGTTTGCATACGTACAAATGAGGAAATATATGTATGCCAAAAAATATTCTGATTTATAAAACCTGCCAGTATACAGAGTTCTTTTATAAATCCAGGATCAACTTGGAATTGTCTGCATGTGGACCAGCCTCATATCCTGCCATCTACACACCTGTATTCAATGATAAATGGTCAGTGAAAAGCACATCATTAATGCTGATGCATAGACATGAGTCGGCTGATCTGTGGCTCTTTACAGTAAATTATGGCAAAACCACAACACATGCATATTTCTGATGTAGAAATCCAGGCCCTTTTTGAGCTGGAGTTTAGAAAGCAGATAGCCTATTGTTTGGTGGGCAGTGGGGTCACAAACAGTTCATCAAACAGGACATTACCTGACTTTTTTTTGTTTGTTTGTTCTTTTGTAAAGGTCAGATCTAAAGGAAAAGAATTGCACCCTTACGTCTTTGCCAATTTACACAAACCATATATGCAGGTCGTGAAGATGTGCAGGGCAAGACGCGGAGTACTGCAGTGTCTCCAGTGTGCTCTGTGCGCCTGACAGCATTTTATATACAAAAATGATCTGAAAACTGATATGGTAGTTGGTGGGATATGCAAACTATTAGAAGAGATAATTAAAAACTGCTGACACAGTGTACTGCAATTATGTAATGCTGTTTGATGTTATCTTGGATTTCTACAACCAACAACATTAATTTCATTAGCCTGGTTAACGTGGTCGAGGTGAAAATGACTCAGTATATTCATGCTTATTATCGGCTAAGGGAAAGGCAAACTTTCCTGAATGCTCTCACCCAGTGTCAGAAATTAGCAAGGGCCACGGGCCATTTGGCCCGCAGTTTATCCAAGAATGCCCCCAGAAGCCATGTTCTGGGGGCCAAAATTGCCCCCAAGTTTTCAAAACAACTATATGTATTTATATTTTTAACAGTATTACAATCTGACATTAGTAGTATAATTAGTATAAGAAGTATAATTTTATTTTTATTAAATTAATTTACCTTCATGTCTACAACTCATTTTCCAGACATAATCAAGGAGATTGCCCTGATTACATGAGAGTAATCTGACAGAGAAGGGGAGGGGGCTTTGCTGTACCATAAGTATAAATTAACCATTTCTTGGGTGATCTGTGTCTACACAATGACAAATTAATGAAAAATTAAGGTAGAATGAATGTTAAATTTTAAATTAACTTACTTCCAGGATTGCATCTAAGGAATTTATAGTAATTTGGCCTTTTTAACAGTAAAAGTAACTGTAATGTGGTGAAACATTAGTACTGCTATCAGTAGATTAATGGTTAAATCATCACATTTAAACTGGTTGAATTATAGGAAATCTGAGTGATATTGTGCAACCATAACTTTATGTAACCCATTATTTATTTCATTTATAGTGGTTTCTACTGAAGAGTGAAGACACTATCTTAGTTGGTTTTGCTTTTCATGTGCTTAGTGTTAGAAGATAATTACAATTTTTTGATGGCCCCCAAACATTTTGAAAATGCCCCCATTTTTTAGACCGTGGGGGCTAAAATTGCCCCCAAAATATTTTGTTAATTTCATACCCTGCTCTCACCTGCCACAGCCTGACATCATTCAACTGCGCACAGTGCTCTCCACAGCTAACCAGTGTCAGCAGCATACAGTTCGGGCCTTGTGTGCACGCAGTGCTTAAAAACAAGGGCCCCTGCTGAGCCAGCTTCCTAACAATCTGCACTACCAGCCCACTACCTGCAAGGGGAGGAGAAAGCACAAGCAGGTCAGGAAGAGTAGAGACACAGGAGGGGTCATCACAAGAGACAGTAGGCGATAGAGACAGAGGTTGTTTTGTTTTTGCTGTTCTTTATTTTGGGGCAAGTTGTCCGTCTCCACACTGTAAGAGCCTGGACCAGAACCTGCTCTGCATCCTGGGTGAGGCTGTACCCTACCACTATATACTGAATATCTGACAGATACTTGACAAATTGATCAAATTGAAGTCTAATGAGGCTGGCTGGAAACTAATCAAGCGGGCGGCACCAGCTATATCGGCACCTCTGCTTGCTTCATTGTTGCTTCATTTTAGACGAGATTATGGCTGCATTACAGCGTATCGTTGTGCCCAATCAACTGAACCAAAGGCGTCGCCGTCCGCATAGCCATTTGGTTCATGTTAATCATTTTATAAGGACAAACTTCAGTCAGCTTGATGTCCTCTCAGACAGTGCCATCCTGTCCAAATACCGGCTGCCACGTGAGGAGATCCTGAAACTGCTTGCACTTGTGTCCCCGCTAGTGTTGTCACGATACCAAAATCTTTGTTTCAGTACCCATACCAATATGAATTTCGCTACTTTTCGCTACTTTTCGGTACGTCATGGTTTGGTTGCTCAAAAGTTTCACCAAGTTGGTGTTGTCTCGTGTTGTCTCCCTTTGCGAGGCAGACTTTCTCTTGTCTTTTTTCACGTACACCAGCTGCGAATGTTGATACAGGTGTTGTCATACACACCACTTGTGCAATCTGTGCTCCAATAGGAACAAGAAAGGCGTTTGTGTGCATAAATGAGTAAAATAAATTAACTAAATTAATGAATTGAATCAATTTCAAAGTACCGGTATTTTCCAAATGCAGTATAGTACCGTTTGGAATACTCTAGTACTGCGGTACTATTTTAGTACCGGTATACCGTGCAACACTAGTCTCCGCACATTTCCAGAGCTAACAAGTGCAACTTCGCCCTCAGCCCAGAGGTACAGCTTCTGGCGGCTTTACGTTTTTATGCACACACACACACACACACAGTTAATACTCATATGAAAGGCTGTTACTTGGTTAAAGCTATTTCTGTTCAAAGAAGTAACAGTTATTCAGGTTAATAGAGATAGTGCCAGCACAAATGTCCCATTGAAAACATACCTACGTATGAATTGACAAGTACAAAAACAAAATCAGGTATATGGTACATGGACATTGTCACTTTCTGTGGAGTTGAATGCTGACTGTAATAAGATAGTGGTGTGTAAGGTACATAAAGGAGTGTGTCTTTTCTTTTCTGTCTAAAGCTGAACAACATACATTCCTGTATTTAGTTATGTTATACACACACACACACACACACACACACACACACACACACAGAGCAATGAAACGTGGATATGCTGCTGCTACAAGTGTCTCTTGTGTGACAACAACAGATTTGCAGTCTATACGTTGACAGAACTAATGTTGGAAAACTTATATGTAAGACACAAACTGGCATTGATCTGCAGTGATGGAAAAAGGGAGACAAACACGTATGCCAAAACGCTCGTCTGGACGAAAATTTAGTTTTAAAGAGCTGCTTTTAAAAATAACTGTGTATGTGTGGACTAGGCTTCAAGTAGATGAGCAGATGTTCTGTAAAAGGCATAGCCTCATTTATGGTATAATATTTGATGGAGGTAAAATTATTAAGCAAATACTTTTCATATTACAACGTCATTTATTTACCTTTATATAAGGTCAATCGATGCGTGCAGCATCAATTAATACACTTTCAGCACCGTGGTGAAGGACAGCTCTAACTTACAATTTACCTTAGCAGCCCTCCTTACGAGCAACCGCTAAGGGACGGTTTGGGAAACGCTCGTAGGAAAAAAAGTTCATAGAGATCTTCATAGAGCTCTAAGGCACATTGAAACTGGGAAATGGGGCCCAGACTGTTTTTCTGTTATTTGAAACAAAAAAAGAGCAGTCTCACAGAGAATAATCACAATCTCTGCAGCTTTTTTTTTTTTTTTTAATTTTATTTCTTCAGTCAGATGCTTGGTTTGGTTTTCCAGCTCTCATCAACCTGGCTTCCAGCAGCAGCAGGAATCTTTTTTTTCTTTTGTTTTTTCTGTGAAAATTCTTTGATAAACCTGCTGTATACTACCTGCTCATCAGCTGCTAGTTTATAGGTAGGTTAATATGAAATGAGATGGGAAAAAATGTTTCTGTTGCAACAGCAGAGAAGAGAGGAAAAGTAGTACATGCCAGATGAGGTCTCTATGAACCAAATGTTGCATCTATAATCATGGGAGATGCTAAACAGTGTATGGATTATTTTCTGTTAAAAGACGATGTATAACTTTTTCCCAGTTTTTGTCACAAAGTCTGTAAATATTATTCTGAGCTACAGTGGTTGGACGAGTGTGAAAGTATCAGCTCTTGTCAGTAATCCTGTCTGGATGCAAAAAAACAAAAACACTTTATTAATTTTTTTTATCCTGTTTTTTGCAGGTTATCCTGGAGAACCTTCTTACAAACTGTAAAATTTTGCTAAATTGCATGTTTGTGTGAATTTATTTAGTGTATCAAATTTGTTTGTTTCCACCTCAAACAGTACTCTTAAATCTGGGCAGGGTTGTTGTCACTCACTGCTCCATCCAGCCCTTGCTGTGTTTTCTGTATTTTCACCAGTGACAAAGAGGGAAGTCTGCACCTCATTTTTTTGTCCACAGAAAGGGGTTGCACGCCAACATTTTCAGAACAAAATAGAACAGGCTGCAGTGAGAGTCTCTCTCCATGGATATTTAAAAATAGCAAGTGTTCCTTCTCAGGACCCCTTCCCAGGGGTTTAGTGTTGCTGTAGCCCACAGGCACAATGCTCTGCAACGCTTTATTTTTTCTCCAAGTGAGGATTAGAATATATGCAGTTCACATAGTCCAGTCAAAATTAATATATATTTGAAGATCCACTCATTACTGAAAGTGTATGCCATCCATGAGAGACAATAAAAACTATTGGAATGGTCAAAGTTGTCATATTGGAATGTAAGGGGTGTTGATGGATTCACGTCGTCAACTCATGCACTGAGTAACGTTATAGGTAAACATTCCTCCTTAAAAGTTGCCAGCCCAGTGAATTAAGTAATTTTTTTCTCAGACTGCAGCTACTGCAAGAGGCAGCAAAACATAATGTCATTTTATAGTTATAGTTTACCAATATGCCATAGTATGAACAGTGGTTACATAAACCAGCCACAGCTCAGCCCAAACAAGAGTGACCGTCTGCTACTGACGAGTCAACAGACTGCAGTGTTACTAGCGCAACCTTTTAGTACCAGATCTGTGTACTAGGTACCCTAACAACGGGGTGACCCAAAAATGGGGACGTAAGGAACACTTCCATTGGTACCATCCACAACTTTTCACAGTGGAAATGGAAAAAAAAGTGTATCAAACTGAACTGAACTGTACAGTACCAGACTGCTTGGTGGAAATGGGGCTTTTGTGTTTGAAGGCCTTAAGTGGGAAACTCTTTGCATTTTTGGCTTAGATGAGTTCTAGCTGTCACTGTAGACTCTGTCTTTTCAGTGTAAGTGTCTGATAGAATATCTTTTAGAATTTGCGTATTCAGTTTAAAAACTAGAATTGTAGTGGCAGGTGTTATTTGTTTTTCTTTTGGCTGGTGATTACTTATGTGTTTTGGGTCTGTATCATAATAACATAATAATAGCAGAAGTTTTTTATTATTAGTGTAATTACATGACAACAAACAGAGTGATACAGGACAAATGAAGTGCACTTAGTAGACAAAACAAAGCAAACAAACAAACAAAAACAACAAAAATAAAAACCAACAAAACAACAGACAGCAGCATACAGCAGTTTTGGGTTTGAGAAATGAGTATATAAGTATATAGGTGTGTGTGTGTGTGTGTGTGTGTGTGTGTGTGTGTGTGTGTGTGTTTGGATGAGAGACAGAGGGTATGATATTAATGTTATAATGTAATATAAAATGATATAATAATACTATAATACCAATCATTATTTCCACTATGGTATACCATTATATAATGTAATACAACACAACATAACAACCTTAATATGATATGCTGTAAGGTCAATCAATCAATCAATCAATCAATCAATTAATTCTATTTATAAAGCCTAATATCACAAATCACAATTTGCCTCACAGGTTTTACAGCATACGACATCCCTCTGTCCTTTGGACCCTCACAGCGGATAAGGAAAAACTCCCCCAAAAAAACCCTTTAACGGGGAAAAAAAACGGTAGAAACCTCAGGAAGAGCAACTGAGGAGGGATCCCTCTTCCAGGACGGACAGACGTGCAATAGATGTCGTACAGAACAGATCAGCATAATAAATTAACAGTAATCCGTATGACACAATGAGACAGAGAGAGAGAGAGAGAGAGATTTACAGCTACCTTAAAAGACTGTGGTACATAGCCTGTTAATAAGGATATATTGATCATATCTAATATATGAGTGTTAACTAAAGGAAAGACCTCCTTAAGTAGCCTAGTTGGGATGGGGTCTAAGAGACACGTTGATGATTTAGATGAAGAAATCACTGCGGCCAATTCTTGAAGAGAAATTGGGGAGAAGCAAACTAAATATATATTTGGTCTTACAGCTGTGTTTGAGGTTAGATAGGTAGGCCTACTATCTGAGGACAGGAGGTCATGAATTTTGCCTCTAATAGTTAGAATTTTATCATTAAAAAAGCTCATAAAATCATTACTGCTAAGGGCTAAAGGAATACAAGGCTCAATAGAGCTTTGACTCTCAGTCAGCCTGGCTACAGTGCTGAAAAAAAACCTGGGGTTATTCTTGTTTTATTCTTGTTTTCTTCTATTAAAGCTGAGCAATAGTTTGCTCTGGCATTGCAGAGGCCCCTCTTATAAGTTTTGAGACTGTCTGCCCAGATTAAACGAGATTCTTCCAGTTTGGTTAATCACCAGTTCCTTTCAAACTTTCGCGATATTTGTTTTAACTTACGGGTTTGAGAGTTATACCAAGGAGCGAACTTTCTTTGCTTTGTTAACTTCTTTTTAAGAGGAGCTACAGAGTCGAGTGTTGTTCGCAGCGAGCCTACGGCGCTATCAACAAAATGATCAATTCGGGAGAGGTTAAAGTCGGTACGGAAAACCTCTGTTACTGAAGGACTTGGTATTGAATTTAACGACGGAGTAATCATTTCCTTCAATTTTGCGACAGCACTATCTGATAAACATCTAGTATAGTAACTGTTGCTGAGTGATGTGTAATCGAGTAAAAAGAAATCAAAAGTAATCAAATAATGATCCGATAGCGAGGGATTCTGTGGAAAGACTGTTAGGTTATCAATTTCAATTCCATACGTCAGAACTAGATCAAGGGTATGGTTAAAACAGTGAGTGGGTTCATGTACACCCTGACTGAAGCCAATGGAGTCTAATAATGAGATAAACGCGGTAGCCAGGGAGTCATTATGAACTCGCCTACAATAATAACTTTATCTGATTTAAGAACTAAACTGGATAAAAACTCTGAGAATTCAGATACAAATTCAGAATACGGGCCAGGAGCACGGTACACTATAACAAATAAAAGTGGCTGCGAGGTTTTCCAGGTCGGATGTAAAAGAGTAAGAACGAGGCTTTCAAATGAATTATAATCTAGTTTAGGTTTAGGGCTGATTAACAGACTAGAGTTGGGAGGAGTGGATTCATTGAGACTGACATATTCATCTTGACACAGCCAGGTTTCAGTGAGACTGAGTAAATCAGTATGATTATCTGATATTAATTTGTTTACTAACACTGCTTTAGATGATAGAGACCTGATATTTAACAGTCCGCATTTAATTCTCCTGTTTTGTCTTTCTGTCACAGAAGAGGTTTTAATTTTTATGAGGTTGTTATGCACAACTCCTCTTTGTTTAATTTTAGATTTAAATAATTTAGGTGGTCGGGGGACAGACACCGTTTGTATAAAACTATGAAAACTATGGCTGGGTAACTGAACTAGAAGCTCAGAGAGGCGTATAGGACTGTGTCTCCGAGTCCTGGTCTCAACTCTGGGTTGTCAGGGATTTAAATTACTAATAAAATTTGCCAGGTTCCTAGAAATGAGAGCAGCTCCATCCAAAGTGGGATGAATGCCGTCTCTCCTAATAAGACCAGGTTTTCCCCAGAAAGTTTGCCAACTATTAACGAAACCTACATTGTTTGCTGGACACCACCTGGACAGCCAGCGATTAAGTGATGACATGCGGCTAAAGATGTCATCAGTGGTCAGATTTGGGAGGGGTCCAGAGAAAACTACGGAGTCCGACATAGTTTTTGCATATTCACACACCGAGGCAATATTAATTTTAGTGACCTCCGATTGGCGTAACCGGGTGTCATTGTATGACGTGAATAACAATCTTACTGAATCTACGTTTAGCTTTAGCCAGCAGTTTTAAATTTGATTCAGTGTCGCCCGCTCTGGCCCCAGGGATACATTTGACTATGGCCGCTGGTGTTGCTAACTTCACGTTCCTCAGAATAGAGCTGCCAATAACCAGAGTTTTATCCTCAGCGGGTGTGTCGCTGAGTGGGGAAAAGCGGTTGGAAACGTGAACAGGCTGGTGGTGAGCCGTGGGCTTCGGCTTGGAGCTACGCCTCTGGCGAACCGTAACCCAACCTCCCGGCTGAACGGGAGTTACCGGAGGACAGCTAGCAGAGCCGCGCTTCTAATTCACTAAGCCTCGCCTCCAATGCAGCAAATAAGCTACACTTGTTACAATTACCACTGTCACTAAAGGAGGCAGAGGCATAACTGAACATTTGGCACACCGAGCAAGAAAGAGCAGAAGGAGAAGCCATCGCTAGCTGTAAAGCTAATGTAGCTACCAAGGCTAGTAACGTGCAAACAACAGCTAAGAGATTAGCGAGAAAGTCGTAGAAAGGAGGAGAGCTATAAGTGCTTAAATAGAACTAGTGTGGGTTAAGACTTGGAGTAGACGTTAAAGCAACTGAAGTGAGAAAGCAGAAAGCAGGCTAGTAGAATTCACCAGAGCAGTACAGAGACGCTGTCACAGAAACACCGGAAATGACACAACTCACTCACCGCAATACCAGGTAATATGATAATATGATATAATATAGCATAAAAACACAATAACATATCACATTCTGATATAAATGGCCTCCCATCCTCCCTGTCCCTTCCCTGAGGTTTGTGGACCGTTACCTGCCTCAAAGAGAGAAATGTGAATGGCTCGTTTCTCCTCTGACACGTCACATACCTGTGTGCCGCCATGGCTCGGCTATTCAGGTACTTCTGGGCAGTCATGACACCAACGAAGACGAAATTATTGGACCTGGAGCCGGGCTTCTCGGTCGCCGGTAAACCGTTATCTTGCGGTGGCCATAGTGCTCCGCCATATTCCTGTCTGTGACCCCCGTTCAACCCACAACCGGCAGAATTCACCTTTCGTTTCTGCTGCTGGTTGAAATCTATACTCGCACAGCGTGCTCCTGAATGATTTCTTTTGCTTGCACAAAACTATTTTTAGTCGCAAATGCGAGTAAAATGCTCGCACTGTAGAGCTCTGTGGAAAACAAACTGTAGCATATATAAACAAATCTAGCCTACAAGTATAAAGAAATAAATAATAACTTTCACTGCTTGAAGGTACTCAATAGCTCAGCTAATACCTTAAATGTCAATGAAAAACAAACCACTGCAGCAGCATACTGAGTGCCAGGTGGCTTCCGTGTGCTGTTATTGGACACTCTTGTGATTGGACTTTGAACTTATCCCACAGTAGTGGTACCGTGAGGTACCGTGGTACTACGGTACTCCAACATTATGGTATCATATGTACCGTGGTGTTTTAGTGATGCGGTCTACCGTTGGTACCAGTAGACCATAAAACACTACCAGATGGAGAGGGGTTCTATTGCTGAGTGTTGGGTGGAATATTCCATGGAGAAGTGGTCGATGAGTAAGTTTTTCCACTGTGCTATACTGATGTTGTTTTTGGATTTCCAGTTCATGAGGATAGTTTTCTTGGCGATAGTTAGGGCTATGAGAATTCATTTATTGTTGGGACTTGTCAGATTCATTGTTGAGGTGTCGCCAAGTAGGCAGTGAGAGGGAGATAAGGGGATGTGGCAGCCAAGAAGTTTGACAGTGACTTTATGACCTCATACCAAAATTGTTGAACAGGTGTGCAGTACCAGATGGCGTGGATATAAATGTCCGGTTTCTTTTGGGTGCAGTTAGTACAGATTTCAGATGAGAATCCCATGTTATGGGGCGTCGATAGCATAGTGGATAGTGCTGGTGCCCCATGTACAGAGGCATTGCCTCGCTGCAGCGGCCGCGGGTTCGAATCCGACTCGCAGCCCTTTGCTACATGTCCGTCCCCACTCTTTCTCTGTCTCCTCGTTTCACTCACTGTCCTGTCATTAAAGGCAAAAAGCCCATAAAAATAATCTTTAAAAAAAAAAAAAAAACAGAATCCCATGTTAAACATTTTCTGTCCTGTGTAGTGTGTCTTGTGAAGTATCTTGTATCGTATTTACTGTAGATTTGCATTTTTTTGTCATGAGATAGATGTTTTGGCAGATTTGATTCCAGAAGTTGGCATCAGGAGCAATTGACTGATCATTTTCCCATTTTATTGTTGGTATGGAGAGTGTTTTGTCCGAATATGAGATAATTCTGTATATTTTGGAGAGAAGTTTTTTTGTTGATTGAATATTAATTAAGTCTGAACATGATGGTGGAAGATTCAGGTTTGTAGTTTTTATGTCGAATGCGGCTTGAATTGATGATTTGAGTTGTGAGTATTCAAGAAATTGATTGTTCCTGATGCCAAACTCCTGGGCCAGGTGAGCGAATGGAACTAGTGTGTTATTCTGAATGATGTGCTGTAAGTGGATGATCCCTTTATTTGACTATGAGTGGAGGTGAATTGGTTTCTTGTTGCTGAGAAAGTCAAGGTTGTTCCAGATCGGAGTGAACTTAGATGGGCCTAATGTGGAATTTGTGACTTTATGAAATTTCCACCAGGCTGTCAGAGTTGCTGATATTGTTATTACTTTGAAACACTGGTGGTGTTTAATTGAATGACTAAGAAATAGTAAGTCTGAGATGGTGATGTTTTCGCAAAATATCTGTTCTATATCCAGCCATGTATTGTCTGACTGATGGGGATGGATCCATTTGTGTATGTATTGCAACTGATTTGCAAGGTAATAACGATAGAAATTTGGTGCGGCAAGTCCTCCCTGTGCCTTTGGAGAGGAGATAATTAACTTTAGGAAGTACTGACATTTTTATTGTTGCAATTCGGCCTAATATGGAGAATGGGAGGTTCATCCAGCAAAGAAATTTGTCAGTTATTGTTTTGAGAAGTGGGGTGTAGTTGAGATTGAGCAGCTCTGACAGCCTGGGGGAGATATTAATACGGAGATATGTAATGTGACTGGTGCATAATGGAAAAGGTGGAGTTTGAGCTGCCACATCCCAGCTGTTTCTGTGCAATGGAATGATAGCGGATTTTTGCCAGTTTATAGAGTAGTTAGAGATTCCGGAAAATTAGTCTATGAGTTTTATTGTTTCCTGTAGGGATGAGTGGGGGTTTTCTAAAAAGAGTAAAATATCATCGGCATAAAGACGAATTTTATGGTGTGCGTTTGGTGTTTGGATTCCTTTAATGTTATTGTTCTGTTGAAAAGCTGCGGCTAGAGGTTCAATGAAAATAGTAAATAAGAAGGGAGAGAGTGGGCATCCTTGCCTAGTCCCCCTGTGCAGTGTCAAAGGTGGTGATATTAGTCCATTGGTGATTACTGTGGCCGAAGGTGCTGTGTATAAAATTTCAATTCAGTTAATAAATGATTCCACAAAGCCAAATTTTTGCATTGTAGAAATGAGAAATGACCAATTAACCCTGTCAAAAGCTTTTTCTGCATCTAATATGGCAATGATAGTTTGTGCTTGTTGTTAGGATGAGTAGTCTATTATGTTAAAGAGCCTACATGTGTTATTGGATGATTGTCTGCCTTTAATGAAACCGGTTTGATCTGTGTGGATTATGGATGAGATACGTAACTTTTTCCATTCTGTGGGCGAGTGTTTTAGCAATGATTTTAATGTCAGCGTTAATAAGAGAAATTGGATGGTAGCTTGATGTTAATGATGGATCTTTGTCGCCTCATATCGTTAGGATAAATGTCAGAGAACATATAGAAAACGACATGTAAACAACACTCTTAAACACCTTACCAGTGTGCTGCCATGTTTGTTTACCATTTAGCTCTGCTTTCCAAAGCACGGCCAAAATATCGCGAGAACAAGCAGCGATCTCATAGCGTGCCTGAACAAGCAACAACAGCTGGAAGGCAGAACCGGACAGTAGCCTGAAGGAAGGAGAGAGAGAGGTGCAACAGGTAACGTTAGAGGACAAGAGAGGAGGAATGGCTGCTTCAAGGCTGCATAGCTCTGGAGATTGGTGGTGTACCTGTGAATGCTGTGCTCCAGTGCCCACAGAAGAGGAATGCCTCTGTTGCAAGGAATGGGACCGGTTGCAGCCTTATTTTCAAGGTCTGGATGTGACCGAGGACGAGGCACCTCCACCTGGAATAACGTTAGTATCCAGCTGGGCTTTATCTAGAGCTGGCGAGATATATTTCGGCCGCGCTTTGGAAAGCAGAGCTAGAGGGATAAACAAACATGGCAGCACACCGGTAAGGTAAGACAACACGTTTACATGTTGTTTTCTATATGTTCTCTGACATTTATCCTAACAATATGAGGCGGTCTTTGTGGAAAATAAGCTTGTTTAGTGGACTAACTTTGCACTTGAAGGTTGCCCGTTCACTTACGTTTTAACAGGTCTGATGCTACAGCTGTATCTAGGCTAACGGCTAACATGCTAACTATTATTTCTATGTCACTAGTCACTTGAAACAAATTTAGGACGATAGGATACGGGTTGAAATAAACCGAAATTTCCCTTTAAGATTTCATTCAACTGGGAAGTTATATTTCCTTAATTCATTCTGTGTTTCCTCTGTTGGGTTATTTGCGTTGATGTCTTCAAGTTGCTGGATTTTTTTATTCCAGTTCAGCTTCCTATTGTTGTTTTATCCTTTTTTGTAGGTGGAGAATTAAATTATAATACCTCTTAAAACTGCTTTACCTGTTTCCCAGAGAACAGACAGAGATGACTCTGGGGAATCATTTATTTAAAGGAAGGATGCCCACTCTCTTTTAATAAGGCTATCAAATTCTGGGTCATTGAGGAGGGATGTGTTAAAGCGCCACCTGGTGGTAGGTTTATGCGGATAAATTGTATTCCATGTGAATGTTACCAGGGCATGGTTACTGATTATTATGGGGTGGATCATTGAATCTGAGATATTTGATATAATTGAATTGCTGGTGAGGAAGAAGTCAATACATGAAAATGATTTATGAACTGGTGAAAAAAATTAATATTGTCTTGCGATAGAGTTCTCAATTTCAACCTGAGCCCGAGCCCGACCCGAATAAGCCCGACGGGTCGGGTCAGTTTGGGCCGACTAATTAAGTTAATTGGGGCAGGCTGAGTCGGGCTTGGACAGCGGAGAGAGATTAAAAAAAATAAATAAATAAATAAAAAGTGTGTCTGTCAGAGAAGCGCACCGGGTGAGGGTGTGACAGCAGCACTAACACACAATGCTGCTGTCCATGGTTCTCACTTCTGAGCAGCCTGTGAGGAAGAAAATATGCATGTCTGTTAAGATTATTCCAAATCCATTCATTATTCAATGTTATGTTGTTGATGTTTGAAGGTTATAGTTACCGTTTTTAATGAAGTGTTCGAGTTGAAGTTGAAGTATCGTCTGCTGTGTGTGTGTGTAAGGGGGATGATAATAGGGCTATAATAATTAAGCAAGAAGAATATGCGAATTACAAAAATAAAGAATGCTGAATTCTGTTCTGACGAAAAAAATAATAATACTAAAACAAGATATGCTGCTGTGAAGTGTAAGCGAAGTTCAGTCAGTCAGTCAGCGTTCAGGTGCAGGAAAAGTGTTGAGAGCGGCTGCGGCTCATTAAATGCAGTGGCGCAGCACTACATGATGCACAATGGTTGCTCTCCCCCACGCTGACGTTGAAGCCTGTCTGTCTGGTAATATTATTTTGGGACATGAATGATTGGTTGACTTTAAGTGATTAAAGATACTGTATTTGAGCCAGGGAAGCCAGACTGCTGAGGCGCACAGGGGGAGCATAATTTTTCCCCCCTTCCATTTAAAAAAAAAAAAAAAACTCGGGTTCAGTCGCGCTCGTACCCAGTGATGTATGTGATGATGTCAGGCCGGGCCGGTTTCGGGCTTCAAGTCCCTCGGGTCATTTCAGTTTCAGGTTAAATTTTTGGGCCCGTTGAGAACTCTATCTTGCGGTAGGGCGTTGCAAACGCCAACTATCTCTAAGACCAATATCGCTCATGAACTGTTATATTGTTTCTGTAGACTGCCAGGTGCATTTCTTTGAGGTGTTAGTTCTGTCTAGTGATGGGTTGATGACTGTGTTATGATTGGGCCATTACAGTTAGTGGAGATGGAAGAAAAGAAATTATTGAAAAAAGATGGGTCATCAGTATTTGGGCCATAAACATTGCCAATTGTAACCGGGCTATTGTTGATTGAGATGTAAATGATGATGAAACGTCCTTCTTGGTCTGTAATGGTGGAGTTGTGAATAAATGAGACTTTAATGCTTATTAAAATAGCAACCCCTCTTTGTTTTTTATTGTAATTGGCTGAAAACAATACTCTGCTTGTAATTTAGTTAGGTGATTAGATATTTGCATCTTTTAGATATATAGCAGAAGTTAAAGGCATTACCATCTGGGCCATCAGCAGTTGACCATCCACCTTGTCTTTGTTTTTTTCTTCCATCTTTTAGGTCCAAATCCCGCCGCCTCACCAGCACTGATGCATTTCCAGGAGACTGGGCAAAACACAAGCAGCAGAAGGCTCTGGGCCAGCTGACCCAGTATGACATCAACCAGGTTAGAAAAGACAGGACTCGGCCCCGATCACACAGAAAGTGTTTTGCAGGTTGCTACTCATAAAGAAACGCTTGCTGCGCCTTTTTATTGTAGCCAGGCAACCACCCCATCACCTTCTTACCCTAACCTTCCCATGTAATCAATCTACCTTTTATTTATCATTAATTTTTTATTTTATTTATTTTACAGTAATTAGTATCTAGTGGCTAAAATGGACAGGCAGAGGGTACTTAAGCTCTGGTTGAGGGTAAGGGCCTGTCAGCAAATAGTTTGTTGGGCACAGGGAAACAGATCTGTGTGCGTACATGAGACCCTAAAAAAAAAGGGGTGGATGACAGGGAGTACCACCAGTTGGTCCAGGAGCTTCGCCTCCATGATTGCCATTTCCAGGCATATTTTAGGATCACATGGGGGTAGTTTGACAGCCTGCTGCCTATCTTCGGGCCTAGCGTAGCAAAAGTGAATTCTTACTACAGGGAGTCCATTGGTCCTGACTGAGCACAACTAATTTCTCCTCTGTAAACACTGACATCCGTCGGACATTTCCAGTGCTCCAGGGGGCTCTGTACTCACCATTGGGCCCTAAGCAGCCACTTAGTTTGATTATGCATCAGGTTGGCTGTTCCTGGCGCACTAGTTTACTAGCCCGTTGGCGCTCAGATCTCCTATAGTTCATATGGCATTAGAAGTACAGCTACACTGGGCTTCCTAATTTAAACATTTCCTCATATGTTTCATAAAATAATTTATGTCTGTGTTGTCCTTTATTCTTATTTTAAATGTCTGACAGCCCACAACTAACATTTTAGTCCTGTCTCGTCTCATCAACGAAAACAAACCATACATACTGTCATAGTTTTTCTTATCAAAGATCAATTTTTAGCTTGTCAACACCTCGTCTTTGTCATGGAAAAAAGATTGTTGAGAACACTTTTCATCATAGAATTCATTAATGATATAACCACTGATGGAGGGGGTAGAGCTGCTGCTTTATCCCATCAAGCATTATCTTCAGATCGACCCTTTACCTCTTAAGTACCAACCTCTGAACATCTGAGTTGATGAGGGCCACTTTAACACACTGTTCATTTTGGTCTTTGTGAGATGACGGATGGGAACTTGTGATGACATCTGACAACTAAGTGACAGTAATTTACTGATATAGCCCCTGTAATAGGACATAGAATCTATGTGTGGCTTGAGACAGGGTTGCCTCGTCACAGTGACCTCATCCCATTCTCTGTAGAACCCAAATGTGAAAGGCGGGAAGAAATGTCAGGATTCGTCTTATGTGAAGAAAGGAGCCAATGACAATGGAGCCAACAACCAACAGGTGAAAACCACATTAGTAAGTGCTGTATTTGTTTCATATTGCTGTTTTCAGTATAGAGGTCACATGTGATTCTGACCTTTTAGAAAAAGAAACAAGCACAAACCTCAACACCAGTCATTAGTCAGAAATGCCACTGACTTTTCTGACCATCTCACATAGTATTTTTATGGTGGATCTTGGACCAGTCTTAAAGCCACCGTCGCCGTTATTTAAGTACAACCCCAATTCCAAAAAAAGTTGGGAAGCTGTCATTACAAACAGAACACAATGATAACAATGATTAAAACATTTTTGACCTATATTCAGTTGAGTACTGTACAAAGACAATATATTTAATGTTAAAACTGATAAACTTTATTGTTTTTTGTAAATATACACTCAGTAAGTGCTTGGGAACTGAGGACACTAATTTTTGCTTGATATATGACTTAAGTTGCTCAGCAGTCAGGGGTCTCTGTTGCTGCATTTTACGCTTTGTAATGCGCCACACATTTTCAATAAGAGACAGGTCTGGACTGTAGGCATGTCACTTCAGAACCTGCACTCTTTTACTATAAAGCCACGCTGTTGGAACACATGCAGAATGTGTCTAATTGTCTTACTGGAAGAAGCCCATTATGGGCACGCACAAACACACCTTCATACTGTCACAGATGCTGGCTTTATACTTTGAGCTTTTAACAATCTGGATGGTCCTTTTTCTCTTTAGCCCGGAGGACACGACGTCCATGATTTCCAAAAACAATCTAAAATGTGGACTCATCAGACCACAGCACACTTTTTCACTTTGTTTTAGTCCATTTCAGATGAGCCCAGGCCCAGAGAAGTCAGTGGTGTTTTTGGATGTTGTTGATATATGACTTTCACTTTGCATGGTAGAGTCTTAACTTGCATTTTAGATGCAATGGTGAACTGTGTTTACTGACAATTGTTTCCAAAGTGTTCCTGAGCCCATGTAGTAATGTCCTTTATACAGTCGTGTTGGTTTTTGATGCAGTGCAGCTTGAAGTGTCAAAGGTCACAGTCAGTCAGTATTGGCCTTCAGCCTCGTCGCTTTATTTGCAGAGATTTCTACAGATTCTCTGAATCTTAGATGATATTACGGATTGAAATCCCTAAATTCTTTGCAATTGTGCTTTGAGAATCGTTCTCAAACTGTTGGACTATTTGCCCACACAGTTTTTTACAAAGGACCATCCTTGCTTGTGAATACCTGAGGCTTTTGAGGATGCCTCTTTCAACCCAATCATGATACTATCACCTGTTACCAATGAACCTGTTTACCTGTGGGAAGCTCCGGGTGTATTTTGAGCATTCCACAACTTTTAGGAAATGTGTTGCACGCATCAAATTCAAAATGAGTGTTATTTACAAAAAAACAAAGTTTGTGAATTTCTATCTGTTAAATATCTTGTCTTTGTACTTAAGTCAGTTGGATAAAGGTAAAAACGATTTGCAGATCATTGCATCATATTTTATTTATGTTGTACACAGCATCCCAACTTTTTTGGAACTGGGTTTGTACCTTGTCAGAAAGTACGACAGCAGAACATGCCCTCCTCTTATTATTTTCAAAGTACCTTTATGTGTTTCATTTAGGTGTGCCCTTTTTTGTGAGCCCTCTATGTTCATTGTTAGGTGTTTGTTTTTATATGATATGTATGTGGGGAATTTGATAAGCATATTTGTCAGAAAGAAAGTTTAAAGCCACTGTTTATTGGAATTTGAAAATAATGGACACTGACATGATAATGCTTTTAAGTGATGGTTTAATTACAAGCAATGCATTTCTGTACTATTTCTACAGAAGGAAAATAAAAGACTCCAACCCAGAAGACTGCAAGACAGTTTTGAGAGAGGTTTGTACAGTTATCATGTCTCACTTTAACACCGCACCCATTTTGTTAAGCTAATTGAGCAAAATGAAATAATTTTTCTGCTGTATTTTATCTGTTAATGTGACAGCGCGTTTCTGGGTCCTGAGTTGGCAGACATCTTTACAGAACAACAACACTGACCCCTTTTCAAACATGAGACTGGCATGTCAGGTCACCAGAGCATTCACAGAGTGAAATACCAGGGGTCACATAGAAGAGAAAATAAAAAAAATATAGTAGAAATAAAATGGTAAACTGAAAGCACAATTCAGACAAATCTAAGAGGACATTGTGAAGCAAGTGTAACACATAATTTTTAAAGGTCAATAATTTCCTAGTAATTTCAATTAGGGATACCCCGATCAAGTTTTTTGATCACTGGGGGCCTTTCAGGACCTGGTGGCCAACATGCCTTCACTTCCTCTCGCTGTACAAAAATGAAGCCAACATATCGCGGATATGGCCACTGCCATCTTGAACTGGTGATGTCATTTGTAGCCAGAGTCTACACTAGTGATATCATGAGAACCGATACTCGCGATAGCTTTCGATTCCATGATGAAAAAACCCGGTGATACTCATTTTTTGAAAAACCGGAAGAACCAATACCAGCATTAGAATCGGTGCTATGACTCTTCCGGAACTGATGGGGGCAGTATACGCCATATAGCGTTACAGTCCATGCCTACATTCAGAGCGAGGGGGTGACGAGGAAGAGGAGAGAGCGGCTGCCTGCTAAAGCCCACATTCAGAAATAGTCACAGCTGCACTTTAGACCAGAAAATAGATCTGCTAGCAATATATGCAGTTTTAAACACCACTTTGGCTATTTATTAATTGCTTTTATACAATAGTTCGTTCCGACCAAGTAATTTGATTGGACAAGAGGCATTCCATGAGTGCTGATATAGAGTACAACATCACTGGGACATGTAACAGTAAAATCACTCTGCTCACAGGTGTTATAAATATAAATACAACTGTTAATTAACCAACTGTCACACTCGCTACATTGGCGTACTTGAAACAGTCAAGTCCTGATCTATTAGTTTGCGCTGGTGGAGCCACATAAATAAACTAAGAAATCATAATCTGTTGTCATTTATTTATTGCAGCCAACTATAGCTAAGTGACGTTTGTAGAGCTGTTGTAGGCTATAAAAGCAAAGCAAAGCTTTGATATCGTTTGAACTGAATTATCAATGATCATCTGATGAGGTACTGATGAGGATGAGGGAGAGTGGAAGCTGAATCCGGCTTGTGAGTTCCTGGCGTGTGTGCTGCGTTGCCTGGCAACAGACTGGGGAACTGTTTTTTTTTTTTCGCTGAGCTACATAACATACTTAAATAATTTATTTCATCACCTTTTGTTAACATTTCGTTACTCGGCATTGCTGTTTAAGCTGTTGTTGAACTGTTGTGTAAAAGCTGTAATTGTCTTCGGCACTCGAATGACCGAATCACAGCTGTGACGATATACAGTACAACATCACTACCTCTCGTGTGATATTGCTTAAATATGTTCCATGTTATTTTGTTTAATTTCAACAACAGAGAGAACAGCTCGAGCAAGCTGCGTGTGAGCTAACGATCAGGGATTTCACTCTTAGCAGTACGTGACTGCGCATGCGTATGGAGCTTTATCCCTATCTTTATTCAAGAGAGTGGTCTATCAGTTTGAAAGCATTATTTATTGATTTCACGTTCAAAAACCCTGCCCTCACACTCAAATAGCCTCTGCTTGCGCTTGGATCTACTCTGTTTCTGCTCAAACTGTGTGCTCGCACTCAGATAACATGTTGCTTGCACTCAGATACCATGCACTTGTTTTTTTTTGTGTACCCACCCTGTCAAAATCCCCCAACCGATAGAATGCCAGATTTACTGTTGACCAATGAAATGATCCTTGCCTCCTTGCGGGTGCGCTCGCTTTAGTTTTAGAGCGTCCCGTCCGGGCGGGTACTCTTTAACTGGGTTCATCCACTCCGACCCTCTTCCCCTGTCGGGAGTTATTTTTCAACAGTCACCAGCTCACTATACATTATCCCTTACACACACACACACACACACACACATATATATATATATATATATATATACAGTACAGGCCAAAAGTTTGGACACACCTTCTCATTCAATGCGTTTTCTTTATTTTCATGACTATTTACATTGTAGATTCTCACTGAAGGCATCAAAACTATGAATGAACACATGTGGAGTTATGTACTTAACAAAAAAAGGTGAAATAACTGAAAACATGTTTTATATTCTAGTTTCTTCAAAATAGCCACCCTTTGCTCTGATTACTGCTTTGCATACTCTTGGCATTCTCTCCATGAGCTTCAAGAGGTAGTCACCTGAAATGGTTTCCACTTCACAGGTGTGCCTTATCAGGGTTAATTAGTGGAATTTCTTGCTTTATCAATGGGGTTGGGACCATCAGTTGTGTTGTGCAGAAGTCAGGTTAATACACAGCCGACAGCCCTATTGGACAACTGTTAAAATTCATATTATGGCAAGAACCAATCAGCTAACTAAAGAAAAACGAGTGGCCATCATTACTTTGAGAAATGAAGGTCAGTCAGTCCGGAAAATTGCAAAAACTTTAAATGTGTCCCCAAGTGGAGTCGCAAAAACCATCAAGCGCTACAGCGAAACTGGCACACGAGGACCGACCCAGGAAAGGAAGACCAAGAGTCACCTCTGCTTCTGAGGATAAGTTCATCCGAGTCACCAGCTTCAGAAATCGCAAGTTAACAGCAGCTCAGATCAGAGACCAGATGAATGCCACACAGAGTTCTAGCAGCAGACCCATCTCTAGAACAACTGTTAAGAGGAGACTGCGCGAATCAGGCCTTCATGGTCAAATAGCTGCTAGGAAACCACTGCTAAGGAGAGGCAACAAGCAGAAGAGATTTGTTTGGGCCAAGAAACACAAGGAATGGACATTAGACCAGTGGAAATCTGTGCTTTGGTCTGATGAGTCCAAATTTGAGATCTTTGGTTCCAACCGCCGTGTCTTTGTGAGACGCAGAAAAGGTGAACGGATGGATTCCACATGCCTGGTTCCCACTGTGAAGCATGGAGGAGGAGGTGTGATGGTGTGGGGGTGTTTTGCTGGTGACACTGTTGGGGATTTATTCAAAATTGAAGGCACACTGAACCAGCATGGCTACCACAGCATCCTGCAGCGACATGCCATCCCATCCAGTTTGAGTTTAGTTGGACGATCATTTATTTTTCAACAGGACAATAACCCCAAACACACCTCCAGGCTGTGTAAGGGCTATTTGACCAAGAAGGAGAGTGATGGAGTGCTGCGGCAGATGACCTGGCCTCCACAGTCACTGGACGTGAACCCAATCGAGATGGTTTGGGGTGAGCTGGACCGCAGAGTGAAGGCAAAGGGGCCAACAAGTGCTAAACACCTCTGGGAACTCCTTCAAGACTGTTGGAAAACCATTTCAGGTGACTACCTCTTGAAGCTCATGGAGAGAATGCCAAGAGTGTGCAAAGCAGTAATCAGAGCAAAGGGTGGCTATTTTGAAGAAACTAGAATATAAAACATGTTTTCAGTTATTTCACCTTTTTTTGTTAAGTACATAACTCCACATGTGTTCATTCATAGTTTTGATGCCTTCAGTGAGAATCTACAATATAAATAGTCATGGAAATAAAGAAAACGCATTGAATGAGAAGGTGTGTCCAAACTTTTGGCCTGTACTGTATATTTAAGCAATATCACACGAGAGGGAGTGATGTTGTACTGTATATCGTCACGGCTGTGATTCGGTCATAGGCACGAGGCCGCAGGCCGAGTGCTGAAGACAGTTACAGCCGTGACTGTCTTCAGCACTCGGCCTGCGGCCTTGTGCCTATGACCGAATCACAGCCGTGACGGGTTTATACAGCAGTTCAGGCAATTTTAACAAAAGGCGATGAAATAAATTATTTAAGTATGTTATGTAGCTCCGCGAAAAAAAACCCAGTTCCCCTGGTCTGTTGCCAGGCAACACAGCACACACGCCAGGAACTCACAAGCTACTTTGTATTTACATTGATCTGCAACTGCGTAACTTCGTCCAGTTCGGCTGATGAAACGCTGGCAACCCTGGATGTTGGCACGGCCGGATTCAAACACACCTGGAGGTCTGCACTAAAGAGTCCTGGCTTTCCTTTTCCTCGTCCTCTCCTGACAACCACTCATAATTTAATTCAAAAGTAATTTTGGGGAAAATATCCATCTTCTTGGTGTAACGCTATAGTGTCAGTTTGTGTCAGTGTAGCAAGTGTGACAGCTGGTTAATTAATGGTTGTATTTATATTGATAACACCTGTGAGCGGACTGTTTTACTGTTACATGTCCCAGTGATGTTATACTCTATATCAGCACTCATGGAATGCCTCTCGTCCAATCAAATTACTCGGTCGGAACTAACTGTTGTATAAATAGGCTATATATATATATATATATATATATATATATATATATATATATATATATATATATATATATATACAGTACAGGCCAAAAGTTTGGACACACCTTCTCATTCAATGCGTTTTCTTTATTTTCATGACTATTTACATTGTAGATTCTCACTGAAGGCATCAAAACTATGAATGAACACATGTGGAGTTATGTACTTAACAAAAAAAGGTGAAATAACTGAAAACATGTTTTATATTCTAGTTTCTTCAAAATAGCCACCCTTTGCTCTGATTACTGCTTTGCACACTCTTGGCATTCTCTCCATGAGCTTCAAGAGGTAGTCACCTGAAATGGTTTTCCAACAGTCTTGAAGAAGTTCCCAGAGGTGTTTAGCACTTGTTGGCCCCTTTGCCTTCACTCTGCGGTCCAGCTCACCCCAAACCATCTGGATTGGGTTCAGGTCCGGTGACTGTGGAGGCCAGGTCATCTGCCGCAGCACTCCATCACTCTCCTTCTTGGTCAAATAGCCCTTACACAGCCTGGAGGTGTGTTTGGGGTCATTGTCCTGTTGAAAAATAAATGATCGTCCAACTAAACGCAAACCGGATGGGATGGCATGTCGCTGCAGGATGCTGTGGTAGCCATGCTGGTTCAGTGTGCCTTCAATTTTGAATAAATCCCCAACAGTGTCACCAGCAAAACACCCCCACACCATCACACCTCCTCCTCCATGCTTCACAGTGGGAACCAGGCATGTGGAATCCATCCGTTCACCTTTTCTGCGTCTCACAAAGACACGGCGGTTGGAACCAAAGATCTCAAATTTGGACTCATCAGACCAAAGCACAGATTTCCACTGGTCTAATGTCCATTCCTTGTGTTTCTTGGCCCAAACAAATCTCTTCTGCTTGTTGCCTCTTCTTAGCAGTGGTTTCCTAGCAGCTATTTGACCATGAAGGCCTGATTGGCGCAGTCTCCTCTTAACAGTTGTTCTAGAGATGGGTCTGCTGCTAGAACTCTTGTGGCATTCATCTGGTCTCTGATCTGAGCTGCTGTTAACTTGCCATTTCTGAGGCTGGTGACTCGGATGAACTTATCCTCAGAAGCAGAGGTGACTCTTGGTCTTCCTTTCCTGGGTCGGTCCTCATGTGTGCCAGTTTCGTTGTAGCGCTTGATGGTTTTTGCGACTCCACTTGGGGACACATTTAAAGTTTTTGCAATTTTCCGGACTGACTGACCTTCATTTCTTAAAGTAATGATGGCCACTGGTTTTTCTTTAGTTAGCTGATTGGTTCTTGCCATAATATGAATTTTAACAGTTGTCCAATAGGGCTGTCGGCTGTGTATTAACCTGACTTCTGCACAACACAACTGATGGTCCCAACCCCATTGATAAAGCAAGAAATTCCACTAATTAACCCTGATAAGGCACACCTGTGAAGTGGAAACCATTTCAGGTGACTACCTCTTGAAGCTCATGGAGAGAATGCCAAGAGTGTGCAAAGCAGTAATCAGAGCAAAGGGTGGCTATTTTGAAGAAACTAGAATATAAAACATGTTTTCAGTTATTTCACCTTTTTTTGTTAAGTACATAACTCCACATGTGTTCATTCATAGTTTTGATGCCTTCAGTGAGAATCTACAATGTAAATAGTCATGAAAATAAAGAAAACGCATTGAATGAGAAGGTGTGTCCAAACTTTTGGCCTGTACACACACACACACACACACACGTGTGTAAATTAACAGTCCCTTTATTCCAAAAGTGGTAAAGAAAGCAAGGGAAGAACATTTAATAAAGCCCTAGAGGGTCGGAGTGGATGAACCCGGTTAAAGAGTACCCGCCTGGACGGGACGCTCTAAAACTAAAGCGAGCGCGCCCACAAGGAGGCAGGGATCATTTCATTGGTCAGCAGTAAATCTGACGTTCTATTGGTTGGGGGATTTTGACAGGGTTGTTACACAAATAAATCCAAGCGCAGGGCAGAAATCTAAGAACAGAAATTCCGCGAGCGCACAGAAACAGTTTGAGCGCGAGGAGAAAAGCCGAAGCTCGAGCAGGAAATCTGTGTGAGCAACATGGTATCTGAGTGCGAGCAACATGGTATCTGGGTGTGAGCACACAGTTTGAGCAGAAACAGAGTAGATCCAAGCGCAAGCAGAGGCTATTTGAGTGCGAGGGCAGGGTTTTTGAATGTGAAATCAATAAATAATGCTCTCAAACTGATAGACCACTCTCTTGAATAAAGATAGGGATAAAGCTCCATACATGCGTGTCTACTTCCGAAACACAGTGGTTGGGGTGCGTTTGATTTATTGTACTGGGATGTTAGATTTTTCCACAACTAGACCACGGACGTCAAAAAACGCTGTTTGCACCGGGACAGGACAAACAATAAATAATATCATTCTGTTGATAGAAATGTTAATTCATATGCAAATATTTTAATAAAGTATTTCTTGTTTAAGTACATGAGATCTTAGGATTTTTTTTTTTTTACTGTGGTATCAACTTTGGTATCGAAAATCGTGTAATTTTACTGGTATCGGCATCGACTACTGAATTTTTGGTACCGTGACGTCCCTAGTCTACACAGTACTGATCAGGAAGCAAGGCTGCTTTATCGAGTTGCTCATACACCTTTTCAGCCTAATCCCATGTTGTGCTACTGATCGCAAGAACATGGATTGAGTGCAGACCTCCACCAGGCAGCCCCTGGGCTTAATGCAGCCACTTTAATTCATGCCATAATTGAAGCTGTTCATGTCAAAAGCATCAGAAAAACTAATAAAAATACACTTATCTATTTTTGATGGAGCTGCAGTACGTTGCACAGACCAGCTAAATTTCTCCTGCTAACAGGCACTGTATGTGAACTGTAGATACAATGTAATTATGATACAAATCTTTGACCCATGTTGTTCATGATCTGACTTTGAACGGTATTAACTTTGTCGATAGGCTACAGCACAACAAAACAGGGAATACCAAAATCCCAATTAAAATAGTCAAAAATGAAATAATTTAGTCAGGTTAAGTCTGAGATTTACATCTGAATGCATTATATATGTTAGAAAACACTGGCTGAAAACATGAGAAAACACAGGGAACTACATACAAGTGAATTGTGAAGTAAGGGGCTGAACACATGCTGTGTCTTTAACCACCTGGATAACTGGAGGTCGGGTGCTGGATGCTACTCTTGTGCAATTTCTGTGCTAGCTTTTAAGAGTGTGGTGGCAGGTTGCGTCTGAGGTTGCCAAGCAACCTAAACCATCACTGTATCATAGTCTATTTACCTGAAATCCTGAGTGCAGAGCTGATCTTCTTCCAGGCGCTGTTTGTGTGTAGGCCTGTTGTTTTCGGGACAGATGTAAAGGTCTGGTAGCTCTGCACTAAAAATGATAAACTTCTTCTCCATATTTATCATAGACTGATATTTACAGATGAAGGGAAAGATATCTGTTGGTTGTGATTCGTTGGTCTTTATCACATGACGTGCAGTGTGCGCTGTTTTTTTCCAAAAGTTGAACTCCATTTATCTCGGGGCGCAGGCATTGCGTCCTGAAAAATAGTTGCCCGGGAATGCCTGCACACCACGAAAGTGTCGCTCTGGTGTTTGAGTGCGCCTGCCATGCATCTACATTAAAAACAATTTGTTTGTGTATGGGCCCATAAACTGTTTTTTCACTTTTCACTTTGAGTCTGGCTCTGGTGGCTCAAACATATTGGCCTGCACAAGTCCAATAAAGCTGTTAAATGTAGCATCCATTGTAGTGCTACATTTAAAAGGGGCTGCAGCTTTCTTGTAAGTGGGTGTGGCTTCAGCCTTCAGCTGACACGAACCCAGCATCTCAGAGCATAAAATATTGCCTATTTTTTCATGATTTTGAAACGTAATTTCATGTATTTGGAGACTTTTCTAGTCATTAAAATTTGCCTGGAATTTAACTACAGAGCCTACTTACTTATGATCGAAGCACAAATATAGGAACGAAAAGGAAAAACGACCAAATCAACAATCGGTAAGTCAACAAAATTGGGCAGGCATATTGCTCCGCTTCTGAAATGCTCCTGATGTAGTGTGATGCCGTGCAGAGAACAGAACAAAACCGGGTGGCAGGCGGACTGCTGGAGAGCTGCGCCCAGTGGAATTGTCCCTCTCAGCTCCCTTACAGTCAAAATGGCAGCGGAAATAACAAAATTGGTGATTTATTTATCTCGTATTATGCCTAACTTCAATGGACCATAATATAACAGGTATGGAATTAATCTGCAGATGCTGCAGTTCAAAAGAGACTAAACTTTTCAAACTTCTCAGTTTTTGAGCCATGGTGAAGACATGTCTTAAAGGAAAAGTCCGGTATTTTGCACTTTTAGCCCCATTTCTGGGTTGTTCATGATGAAATAGAGTGGTTAACACCACAATTGTGATGACTGACCCTTTTCGGAGAATTTGGCTTTCCCCTGCCTGGCTTAACAGTGCAGTCTATGGCCATGTGTACATCTGTCCTAAAACCACCGTAAACATTCGTTTTCAAAGCCATAAAACTCACCAAGTGGTGCTTGTTGATGTTCTGACATAAAAATCGTAGAAAACTGTGGTTTCCATGATGATTTAGTTGACATTTTGTCTAATCCGTGGGTTTTCTATAGGAAGCCTCGTTCCGCCTCGACAGTGCTGTGAGCGCTCCTGGAGGAGAACGAAAACAAATGAAAAAGTTTTGTAATAAGTTTAAACAACTGCAAAATTGATTACTCGCTTGTAAACAACCTTCGCAGTACGATGCCTTTGAACAAAACGGCAACCTTCTTCTTTTGCTTCTTTTCTGTGTCCCATTACATTGCAATGGTTTCCTGCCTGTTGGTGACACCCACGTAAAGGAGCATTATCGCCATCAAGTGGGCTGGAGTATATAACGCTTCAGTGTCAAACGAACGATCAAGCGGAAGTTTACACACGGGTGTGAGGCAGCTGAAAAAATAGGTCCACAATTGAGATGAATAGCGAAAACACAGATGGAAACCACAGTTTGCTATGATTTTTATGTCACCACAACGAACACCACTGACCACTCAGTGAGTTTCATGGCTTTGAAAACGAACGTTTACGGTGGTTTTAGGACAAATGTACACATGGCCATAGAGAGCACTGTTAAGCCAGGCAGGGGAAAGCCAAATTCTCCAAAATGGAGCAGTCATCACAATTTTGGTCTTAACCACTCTGTTTCATCATAAACAACCCAGAAATGGGGCTCAAAGTGCAAAATACTGGACTTCTCCTTTAAATTGCACATGTGCCAGAGGCTAAATGAGGAGCACCGGAGTGTGTCCAGAAAGGACGCATTTAATTAAAGCTGAGACAACAGCAAACCAAATTAGGAATAAAAATCTTCTTTTCAACATAGTTACAGACCTTTCTATGATTAGAGGCTAACAACCTCCACAGATTAAACATAAATGAGCTTTTCTTTTCACAGATGTGGCTCCATGCAGCTCCAGCGGTCACCAGACAGTCCACATCAAAGACTCTGAACACCTGCTGTCCTCCAAGACTTTCCTCAATTTCAAATTCGACAGAGACGCCATCATGAAATGTTTTGACTACTAACATGGCTGATGAAGCGTTGTGCCTCTCCTGTATCAGCATCAAACTACAGCCAAACTATGAGACTTTTTACCTTGATCTCCAGGCAAAGATGTTACTGAACATGCCTTTTTCTTCCTTGCCTTGCTTGTCATGAGCACACATTTACATCTATATTTACTTCACTGTTGTAGTTTCCTTTTGCATTCCCAACTTTTCAGACTTGTTAAAAGGGATTGTAACCAGAAGCACCATCTTCAAACTATCCATGACGGAATCATAACTTTTTCTTTGTTAATCTTTGAATACCTAAATTCATGATTCAGTTTACAGGATGCAGCACATAGATCAAAAGGAGAACACTGCTCAGGTTAAGCATTACACTTTTAAAGGCAAGAGAACAGAATTATGAGAACATAATTGATTTTAAGCACATAAAAGGTGACAGTAAAATGTAAAAAACTAACAAACAAAACAGCTGTCATATCTTAGTGAATTTGGCCAGTGAATCAATGTTGAATTTATCGTGTTATATACTGATTTTTAGATGTAACAATTTAGGTATCAATGATTTCCTCCTTTCTTCCAGCTGAGTCCCAGAAATGTTTTGGATGCTGAAGAAAGCTAGGTATTAATAGTGTTATTGGCTTTATGTATTTATGCTGTAATTGTCTTTATTACCAATATTACGAAAGATTTTATCCAGGAATGTAGCCTACAGCGTAATGGAATATTAACCTGGGAAAGGAAGAACAAGTGGTCTTCACAACTTCGTCTTTGCAAGTTGAATGTCATTAAATACATGTTACCTTGTTGTATGGAATTTTGTGGCTGCCAATATTAAGATGAAACTATGAGATCAAATTGACATTTGGAAATCAATAATTACAGCCCACAAAATTACAAATTACAGTGAAAATTCCAGTGACACTCCACAGTACATTACTCAATAATAATACTAATAATAATAATAATAATAATAATGATTGAATGAATTCAATTGGCTGACTGTGCAACCTTAATGATATTCCAAACTTGTATTTGAATTTAAATTACACCCTTGGTGTGAGCTTGTCCCTAGTGAAAATGAACGTTTCTATAATGGCAGGGTTCTTGCACATTTCTTTTCCAAACACTGTCTAAGTCTATGTCTTTCATCACAAATTAGTTAATGACAATTACAATTCAAATGCAAAGAGCCTGGTTTGCATTTTTTATGTTTAGGTGCAACATTTTCTGCTAATTTGAAAATGATGATACAAAGTCAGATTCACATTCAATTTCATTATTACTGTGGCAGTGTAGTGCTCACTGAAACAATGTAGTTTTCATTTTAAATTTAATTTTGGCAATAATTGTGCATTGTACACCATACATGTGAAAATTGGGTTTTGATATTTTTATTTTGTCATACATCATGCACACACATGGAAAATGACATTGCAGTTTGATTAAATAGTTCAATTTTAATACTTTTAGCCACTGAGTTTCCTACATTGTTGTTGTTATTTGCCTTTAAGTGACCCACATCCCACTTGTATGTTAGTCTGTGTGGTTTTCAGCAGTCTTGTAATTCCAAACTGTTGTGTTGTGCAGAGTGCAGGGTTTACAGGTTTAAACTCATGATGAGATTTTGTTGAGCAGAAGTTCTCAATCATATTCTTCATGACCCACGTGTTAGCTGCTATAGTGTTTGGTTGGTATGAAAACTTGCAGACTCTTAAACTGTGGGGCATGATTGAGGACCATTGCATTAAACTACTGTGACCATGAGTTATTGTCAAAAACATTACAGATGACTCTCACAAAATGGCCACATTTAAGGATTTCCAGCCACTAGAGCTCAAAACATAAGCAAAGACAATTTGCATCATAGAAGTCTTAGAAGTTCAACCAACAGTCTGGCTATTTATATTTTCTCAAGGTAATATCACGCATACATGTGAGATGAATAAATCTGGAAGTAAGAGCTCTTTTTCTGATTCTCACCAGGGGTTCTTTGTTATTAATTGTACAGATAGTGATCTCAAGTTGTCCTATGGCTTCAATGGTGTTTTGACTTCAAATGTGAATATTAATAAAAGTTTGGTTTTTTTGCACTCCAGAACCCAAATGTTTTCAGACCTGCCAACCTGTACGCATTTTGCAAACCAGGCACACATTTTGACATCAAAGTACGCTGGTACGATTTGATGCTCTAAAACCACGCATATCGCTCGATCTCGCATTTTGCCGGTTTCAGTCTATTGGTCTATGCAAGTTGTCACTCTCAAGTTGGTGCCCGGTGAGTTTCATTCAGTAAACTTATCAAGGTAATGGCTTTGGCTGGATAACAATGGCTAAATCGCAGGAATATAGGCTGGAAAACATTTGTTTTAACACGCCTACACCTATTAGTAATGTCCGCCCCTGGCTATTCCCGACACCTAGAATAGATCTAAGCACAATGGAGTTAAAGAAAGAATGGGAGGAGAGTGGGATAGGACATCTAGCAAGTCAGTATATAAGGCATAAGTATTGTAGTTATTTAGATATATATATATACAGATGGGTCCAAAGATGAAAAGGATAGAGTAGGCATAGGAATATATATACCATCAATAAATATTAATATTGGAAATAGGACAGCTGATCAGATGTCAGTTTACACAGCAGAAATGATGGCAGTCATCATAAGCCTACAGTGGGTGGAGGAAGTAAGACCTGACAGAGTAGTATTTTGTGTTGATTCAATGGCAGTCCTTCTCAGTATACAAACTACCACATCTAACAGGTAAGATTTAATGCTGGTGGAAGTGCAACTTTGTTGGGTACCTGCCCATGTTGGAATAAAAGGTAATGAAGGAGCAGATAAAATAGCCAAAAAAGCAACTGGAAAAAGATATATAGACATACCCCTTGGTAAAGGATAAGCTAAAGCAATACTCAAAAAAGAAATAATGAAGAAATGGCAAGACAGATGGGACAGAGATAACAGCGGAAGGAAACATTATAGTGTTCAAAAAACCATTACTACACGGGGAGTGTATAGAGGCAATAGAAGGGAGGTAACTGTCCTAACAAGATTAAGATTCGACCACACAGGTCTAAATAAAAATGTTTTTGGTAGGAAAAAGTACTTCAGATGAGTGTTCGGAATGTAAAATAAAGGAAATGTGGAACATATACTGATGCACTGTCGAAAGTATAGGGAAGAAAGGACTAAACCAACTCAAAAGATAGGTAAGGCAGGTAGAGAGTGGAGTCTTGAGGGTATTTTGGGAACAACAGGAAATGGGGTACAGGACACACAGAAAGCTATAGTAGAATATCTGAAGGAGACAAGATTATATTATAGAATTTAAGGTTAGTTGAGGGTTGTTGTTGTTTTAATTAAAAATTAAGGATTATTAGTTAGGCTACCTAATGATGTACAATAGTTCAGGATAGTAACTCATGCTACATACTCCGGTACAGTAGGTGGCGGTATGCACTTAATAAGCAATGGTTGCAACCCGCCATGAAACCAAAAGAAGAAGTGTCATGGCCCAATCCCAAATCGGGCCCTATCCCCTCGCCCTATCCACTCCCCTTCCGTTTGCGTATACATAGGCTATATGTATTCTTTGTGTGTGGAATATATGCTGACAATAACCAATAAATGATCACGCCCAGAGCCGCCAGTGTTAACAACATTTTGTCGAGAGGGAGATAAGTGCTGTCCCATTCCTATTTGTAGCATCCGGAGCCCTTTCAGACTCTCACACTCAATCACTTACAGCTGACGTCAGTTAAGTCAGTGAGGGTTCAGGGCTTTAGTCTTTAGTGGGCCAGATTGGAATTTGGCCTAAGGGTCATCCCAAAGCAATTATGAGAGGTGAGAGCCAGGCGGTGCAGTCAGTGGAGAGCAACTGCAGCACCTGGTTCTAAAAACTGCGGCCGCCTCGCTCTCATGGTTCTATCACCGCCCACTTTTGTAATACGTCAGAGCAAGTCGGGATGAAGTCGGACACAAAACTAACTGGCATGCATTGTGCGCCGATCGCCGGTGATCGAATCTGCTTGGCCAGATCCTTTGGAGGACCCACCAGATGCTAAGGCATAGACGTGGGCGAAGAGAGCAAAATGCCCATTCTGACAACCGAGATGTCATGGTAATACATGCGGTAAGCTTAACACTCACACGCACATACACACATAGCCTACACATCAATAATTACCTTATCAGTATAGCTGTCTTTGGAAAAGAACTGAAATAGTTTCCCATTTAGAATCTTTGCTCATAAATCAGTGACAGTAAGTAAAATAATAATATATAGAATCACTATTTGTTTTACAAGCTAGCTTATATCAGAGCTGCCAACTCTCACACATCAATGAAACTCACGCATATGACCCTCTCCACATGAAGTATCTCAGCTCATAGGCCTACTCTGTCTGTTCTGCACCACATCGTAAAAGCGACATAAAAATCAAATTAATGAGATTAAAACATTGCAGTAAGAGGTGGTGCATGGTAGGTTTAAGATATAATTATGGGATAAAATGTTGACATCAAGGCCATTATTTCGACCGTTATTTATTTAGTTAGTTTTTCATAGCTGGGGGGGGGGGGACAATAAATTTTAGAGAATAATTCCAGGGGTGGGACAAGGAAAAAAAGTTGTAGCCTGTCTTTCATACAGCATCTTTTACCTCAATTTGACGCTTTAATCTTCTCTCTATCTCTCCAACAGGCAGGCATAGGACCTTTCTTAGCACTGGCTGAGTCCACCTGCACATGTCCAGATTTAAAACAAAATGATTGAAATCAAATTAACATGTACACATGCAATGAATAAGGTAATTATCAGACAAAAATCTAAGTTTGTTTATCAGATTTCTCATAATCAGATAATTGCCTTTTTCCAGATGAAAGATATCAGATTATGCTATTTACACGCCCCGCTTGATCTCTCTCTCTCTCTCTCTCTCTCTCTCATTCTCCTTTGAAACCTGTCTTGCAGTGTTGAGCTGTCAGCATGTTTGTTTTTTTACCGGCAGTGAAATCATAACTTTAAAAAAATGTTTTTTAAAAAAGTAACCGAAGAAAATGTGTAATACTGAATATTTCTAATTATTATTATTAATATTTTGAATTTTGAAACCTGTTTTATTGACCTGTTCGTAATAAATTACTTTTTTTGGACTTTAAACATTTATCTCATCATTGCAAGTTAATGATTACGAGAGAGTCAAGACTCAAGCCAGCAGCAGCCACATGTAGAAATGTGGATATACAGTGAAAGTCTATACTTATGAGAAATAGCTTACCAACTAAACATTTCCTGTAATTAAACTGGTAAACTGGTTTATAAACAGTGTGCTGTGAGATCTGCTGCTGCGCACCTCACAACCGTACGTAAAAGTCGCGTGTAATGACCGCTCCTCGTCGGTTAAACAGCACGTCTTTCATGTTTGTCTCACTGACAGGTGGAGAGCCTACAGACAGGTACCCATTAGCTACGAGCCACTCCGCCACTGACTGCTCTTGTCCTGTCCTCTCCCTCTTCTTTCTCTCCTGTCCTCTCTGACTATCACTAAACTCTGAGCTTAATCATTAGCTTTTAGCTTAGCAGCACTCGTAATTGAGTAGGCTTTTGAACAATGCAGGAGAGCTGCATTCTCACTGGCTGAACGCTCCCATCGTACTCGTGCAAGGGGCCGCGTCTCACCTCTGGAGCTACGCACAACTTGGAGAGAGTCTGAGAGTCCTGAACGGACAGCCGTCCTGGTAGGGGATCCTGCAAAGACTCGGCCTACCTGAAGGTTTCTTCCTTTTTTTCCCGAATAAGGGTTTTTAGGGAGTTTTTCCTGACATGCTTTGCAGGTTGAAGGCTGAAGACTCAAAGAACAACGAGATATAGCATAGCAGCACGGCAGCTTGCTCTCCATGCCTGACACGTTGCTGTTCCAAGAAGCTATTCTCCCTCCAGTGTCACCTATACACCCCTGCCTCCTTATCACAACCCTGCTGGCTCTAACGTTACTGGCTGTTGTCCCATTTCTGCATTTACCCACGCCTTGACTACCGGCACCACCTAGCCGTTTAGCTTAACTCAAGCTAGCCAATGTGCTACATCCATAGCTGAGCTCAAGCTAGCCATCGTGCTACATCCATGGCCTGTGACAACATAATGCTCACAAAAGCAAATAAACAGATTACAGACCTTAAGGAAGATATCTGCCAACTCTCTCAGGAACTGCAAGATAAACAGGCCATGCTGACCTCCTGCCTGGACCTGGCTCACGAACAGCCCATGCACATTGTCTCCCTCAAAGCGGCCCTCCAGGACACCGTCCCATGGGATACCTCCACCGGTCCGCGGCCTTCCTCCTCCTCCACACCCAGTCTCCAGACATCCTGGGCTGAAGTTGTGATCCGCGACAGAAAGAGACTCCAGGATGCGACTGCCTCTCCTCCTCGCCTGAGCCTCTCCAATCACTTTGAGGCGCTAGCAGACAGCCCAGATCTTCACCCGGTTAGCATAGCTCAAGCTAGCCAACGTGCTAGCCCCGCCGCTAGCTCTCTGCACACGGCTGCTGGTGGTTGTGCAACGCCTGGCTCTGGAGAAGCCGCTGGCCCCTCTCCGCCTGCGGCTACTGGTGCTTCGCCCTCGGGCTCAGGCGGCTCCACATCTGGGGTAACATTAGCTAGTCCTACACCTGCGGCTGATGGCGACCCCGCAGCTTCCCGCTCCGACAGCCCCGCAGTCCCCGGTGTCGTGGCGGTTGCAGGGGCACTGTCTCCCCGCTCCAGCTGCCCTGCCTCTGGGATCATCGCGGCTGGCTCCACACTGGCAGCTGGCGGTGTACCCACGGCTCGCCGCCCCAGCGGCCCGGCACCAATGGGTGACGTGGAGCCCTCCTCCCCGCCAGCACCCGCCGGTACTGAGAGTGGCTCTGCTGCGGTCCCGGATCACCAGCTCTCCTCTCGGACAACTACCTCTGCTTCACGTCTCAAATTCCTGAAGGAAGCCGTCCTCAGATGCTCCGGAGGCCTCCTCCACCCCACACTCCCGGCAGACTCTCCTCCTCCTAGGGCTGTAACGGCCGATCCACCGCAACACCTGTCCGGCCGCGCCTGGTCACCGATCCCACGGCTAGCGGACGACCTGGACGCTGGCTCGCCACCATCAAACCCGGCAAAAACCCTTCCTCGCCTGCTCTTCCCTCTAACCACCCTGATCATTGGAGACTCCATCACAAGGAATATCCGCTTCTTCAATGCCACCACCTGTTGTTTCCCCGGAGCCACAGTCCCGGTAATCCTGGGAAAACTCCCTGGGCTGCTGCAGTCATTCCCTTCCTCCATTACCCGCATCGTGGTGCACGTAGGGACCAACGACCTGGCTCGGGGCGCTTCTGAGCTGACCAGAAGTGCTTTCACCTCCCTCCTGGACTTCCTGCGCACTTGTGGAAAGTCCGTTTTTATCTCTGGTCCCATTCCCACACTTGGTCGCGGGGACGCTCGCTTCTCCAGGCTGCTCCTGCTGAATACCTGGCTCAGGCCTGCCTGCTACGCTCGAGGCTTCAACTTCGCTGACAATTTCTTTTCTGGAACTGTCCCTCTTTCTTCAAACACGATGGCATTCACCCTACCTCCCTGGGAAGCCGCACACTGGCACCCAATATTCAGCATGCCGTACATCACGCGCCACGTGCATGACTATTTACATCACACCCCCCTCCACCGACACACTTCCTCTCCCTGTTCCAACTGCAGCACAGAGCACAACCCCGCTCACCAGCGCCCCTGTCCTACCATTTCAAACATTAACCCTCCCACCTGAGACATTCCCCATACAGTCCATCATAAAGCACAGACCACCCTGCCCTTACTGCACTAAGACTGAATTACAAAAACTTATCCCCCATCTTCTGCACTCCTGTCACCCCCTGTGCTACTCAAACCCAACAACACCTGAAACTGACTCTACTCAACACCCGCTCACTGACCAACAAAAGTGCCATCCTACATAAATTCATCACTGACAATAAACTGGACTTCCTCTGCCTCACCGGAACCTGGCACAAACCCCTGGATTACTTCTCCCTAAACCAAACCACACCCATTGACTACACCTACACCGACAAACCCCGCCCAGACAGACAGGGTGGTGGCGTTGCTGCCATCTACAAGAAACGCTTTAAAATATCCACAATCTCCATACCTCCTGCTCAGTCCTTCGAACAAGTCGCCCTCAAACTGTCTGGTCCCACTTCCCTGGTCATCGCCATCATCTACCGCCCTCCCAAACCAAACAACTCCTTCCTCTCAGACCTCGCCGAATTCCTCACCCAGCTATCCGCCGTATCCCCCTCAATTCTCCTGCTGGGGGACTTCAATATCCACATCGATGATCCAAACTGCAAAAGTGCTATAGACCTCCTGGAACTGCTCCACTGCCTTCACTTCACCCAGCATGTCAACTTCCCCACCCACTGTCACGGCCACATCCTGGACCTAGTCTGCTCCGCCGGTCTCACCCTCCACCAACTCTCCAGTACCAACCTCCACATCTCGGATCACCTGGCCATCACTGTGGACTTCAAGACCCCCCTCCCTCCCCCAAAACACAAAGGCATTATATCCTTCAGAAATATCAAGTCCATCTCCCCCTCTGCTTTCTCTGACTCACTGGCAAATACTCTGTCCACATTCATCACCCCGCTGACCCCAAACCCCTCTGACCTGGTCACCCTCTACAACAACACACTGTCTCTCTGCCTTGACAAACTGGCTCCCCCAAAAACCAAAACTGTCTCATTTACTCACTCATCTCCCTGATACACTCCTGAACTCTGTCACATGAAAACCCGTAAGCACCAGCTTGAAAGACTTTACAAGAAAACTAGTCTCACAGTCCATCTCCATGTATATATATCCTATACAGACCACCTTTCAAACTACAAAGACGCCCTCACTGCCGCCCGGTCCAACTACTACTCACAACTCATTCACTCTGGCTCCAATAACCCCAAGACTCTCTTTTCCACCGTCAATAAACTCCTCAAACCCTGCGACAACACCCTTTCCTCCATTACAACTGACAAATGCAACTCCTTCCTGGCATTTTTTCAATCAAAGATCTAAACCATCTACACTCAACTCAGCAACCATACCATCCTCCATTATCAAAGCCTGCCTCCAAACTATCTCCCCACTCATCACTACCATCATTAACTCCTCCCTCACCTCTGGCTCTATCCCTAAATCTCTGAAACTGGCCGCTGTCACCCCCATCCTCAAAAAACCCGGCCTGTCATCTCAAATTTCCGTCCCATCTCGAACCTTCCTTTTCTGTCAAAAATTCTGGAACGTGTTGTCGCCTTCCAAATCAAAACCCACCTCCGCTCTCATGAACTATATGAACCATTTCAATCCGGATTCCGCCCTCAACACAGTACCGAAACCGCCCTCCTCAAAATCACTAACGACCTCCTCCTCTCTGCCGACTCTGGCCACCTCAACATACTCATCCTCCTCGACCTCACTGCTGCCTTTGACACCATCAACCACACCACTCTGCTGTCCCGCCTACAAACTTCCCTCAACATCACTGGCTCTGTTCTCTCCTGGCTCAAATCATACCTCACCGACAGACATCAGTTCATCCACGTCAACAACTGCACCTCTGCCACCGTCCCCCTGCTTCAAGGTGTCCCTCAGGGCTCGGTGCTTGGTCCTCTCCTTTTCATCATCTACCTACTCCCCCTTGGTTCCATCATCCGTCGTCATGGTCTCCATTTCCACTGCTACGCTGACGACATCCAAATCTACATCTCCACAAAATCCATCACCCCGGCCACCCGCTCTACCCTCACCAACTGTCTGACTGAACTCCAATCATGGCTGCAAGCCAACTTCCTCAAACTCAACTGTGACAAATCTGAAATAATACTCATCGGCCCAAAATCCTTCTCTACAGCAACACAAAACTTCACCCTCAGCATTGACAACACCACCCTCTCTCCCTCCCCATTCATCCGCAACCTTGGTATCATCTTCGACAATAACCTCTCATTTGAACATCACATCAGCCGCCTCGCCCAAACTGTCTTCTTTCACCTTAGAAACATTGCCCGTCTCCGTCCATTACTCTCCTTCTCTGCTGCTGAAACTCTCATCCATGCTTTCATCACCTCAAGACTGGACTACTGCAACAGCATCCTCTACGGCTCATCATCCAAAGTCCTCAACAAACTTCAGTACATCCAAAACTCTGCTGCCCGCCTCCTCACCCACACCAGCTCCCGTGAACATATAACCCCTGTCCTGCAAAACCTACACTGGCTCCCTGTCCCGTACAGAATCAATTTCAAGATCCTCCTCCTCACCCACAAAGCCCTCCACAGCCAGGCCCCCTCCTACCTCACGGACATACTCCACCACCACACTCCCTCCCGCAACCTTTGATCATCCGACAAAAACCTCCTCTCTCCTCCACACAGGACCAAGCACTGAACCTGGGGCGACAGAGCCTTCTCCATAACCGCCCCCTCCCTCTGGAACACCCTCCCTATACACATCCGTGACTGTCCAAATCCATCCACCTTCAAATCACTCCTCAAAACCCACCTTTTCAAATCCGCTTTTAACCTTTAACATTAGCTTTTCGTTCTCGGTTCCTCATGTGCCCTCCTTTTCTTTGTTTTTGCACTATGCTTTTGCACCTTGTTGTTTTATATTGTCCTTGTCTTCTGTTTATCTCTTAACACTTAGATGTATGTACTTCTTTTCTTTGGTTTTAAATGTAAAGCGTCTTTGAGAGCTGTAAAAGCGCTGTATAAATAAAATGTATTATTATTATTATTATTATTATTAAATGTTGCAGACAGTTTATATTATCAGCCTGGGCCTGGGGCTTGTTGTAACAGTAAATGGGATGTGTTGTAACTGGTGTAAGTTAAATTGTGTCTGTGTGAGTGTGCATCTTACCCTGCGATACGCGATGTGGGCAGCCGGTCCAGCCACACGCTGCTACTGCTGCCAACTTAGTACTAACGGCTGCTAGCCCCGCCCGTTGGAAAGAGTGTGGCATATACCACTATTAGGAATGGGAGGGGGGGACTAAATCTTTTAAGATTTAAATAGCACATTATTGTGCAATTATAATGAGCACCGCTTACATTGTCCTTTCAATAAATACTACTGCATTGTTAAAAAATTATTGTGTCTCAAATTATTCTAGGGGGGGATTTCCGCCCCTGTTTGTAATATTTGTCATGTTCAAAATAAAGACATCAATCAAAAAAAATGACAGAGCAAACTACTCACCTGTATCCATCAGCTGCAGTATTTTTAGCCCCGGTAAACAGGTAATCGTTTTCCGTTCTTAACTTAATGAATTGGAAAGTTTGTTCCGTGTTCCCTATTTCAGATAAATTCTGTCGTTAGTAAATAATTCCAGGGCAAAGCTTGATGTGAATTTCCTCACCACAGACACATTAACAAAGCTTCCTAACATATACTATCATGACGCTATGATATGAACGAGACTATGATATGAAGTTAAATTTATAAAACATTTTTCTTGCATTGAAATTTCTTAAGCAGCATCTCAGTTGAAATCCCAATGATGGCAGAGTCCCTGAACTATAGTGGGCAGACTTCACCAGCTTCTCCTTCTTCTTAAGTTTATTGGCAGAACTCCACCAGCTGGTGATGCATTGTGGGATTTATACTTGGCCAAATACCGCTCAGGTGCAGTCTTACAGTAAGTGTGGGTAAAGTACAAATCAAGCGCACCACACTTTTGGTCGTCGTAGAAATGGGATACACTTGCGCACTTACACTAAGCAAATGGACAGGGTCCAAAACTAACTTTTTCACTTACCAGCTAGGCTGGCCAGGCAGATATTTTTCCAGCCAACCAAATAAAAATTGCGTTTAAGTGTTGTCATTTGCTATCAGTATTATTTAGCATGTCATTTGGGTCTTGTATGCGATTCTCAATCAATATTTTAATAGTGTGCACTAATATTAGTAATGATGTATGCTAAAATATGAATAACTGTTTCAACAGTTAAGTGTAGTATTTGGGTTAATAAATTCTGTAGTATTCTTACTACAGCGCAAAAAGAATCTTTCATTAAGGAATTTTACATGAATCACTGACTTCAGTCCCCTTTGGACAGTTGAGACATAAGATTTTAGCTCGACCAGACTGCAAAAGCAGGGCCTGCCCTATATAAACATGAATGTCTGACCAGTGGTGGACAAAGTATTCAACAACATGACTTGAGTGAAATACTCTTGGTCAAATATTACTCAAATACAAGTGAATGATGGTGTTTTCTGACCAACTAGTGATGGAAACCACAAGAAACTGCCTTGCTACTATAGAATTCACGAAACCACATGTATCTGGCTTGGAAACTTGTTTCTGAGTGCTTCTGGTCAAAAGTAACAGCCTAAGTGACAACATGCTCTCAAAATGCTTTTCGGGGCCTGAAAACACTAAAAGTGACATGATGCTGTTTTCTGACCAACTAGTGATGGAAACTACAAGAAACTGCCTTGCTACTATAGAATTCACCAAACCACATGTTTCTGGCTTGGAAACTTGTTTCTGAGTGCTTCTGGTCAAGAGTAACAGCCTAAGTGACAACATGCTGTCAAAGTGCTTTTCGGGGCCTGAAAATGCTAAAAGTGACATGATGCTGTTTTCTGACCAACTAGTGATGGAAACTACAAGAAACTGCCTTGCTACTATAGAATTCACCAAACCACATGTTTCTGGCTTGGAAACTTGTTTCTGAGTGCTTCTGGTCAAGAGTAACAGCCTAAGTGACAACATGCTGTCAAAGTGCTTTTCGGGGCCTGAAAATGCTAAAAGTGACATGATGCTGTTTTCTGACCAACTAGTGATGGAAACTACAAGAAACTGCCTTGCTACTATAGAATTCACCAAACCACATGTTTCTGGCTTGGAAACTTGTTTCTGAGTGCTTCTGGTCAAGAGTAACAGCCTAAGTGACAACATGCTGTAAAAGTGCTTTTCGGGGCCTGAAAATGCTAAAAGTGACATGATGCTGTTTTCTGACCAACTACTGATGGAAACTACAAGAAACTGCCTTGCTACTATAGAATTCACCAAACCACATGTTTCTGGCTTGGAAACTTGTTTCTGAGTGCTTCTGGTCAAAAGTAACAGCCTAAGTGACAACATGCTCTCAAAATGCTTTTTGAAGCCTGAAAACGCTAAAAGTGACATGATGCTGTTTTCTGACCAACTAGTGATGGAAACCAGAGGAAACTGCCTTGCTACTATAGAATTCACCAAACCGCATGTTTCTGGCTTGGAAAATTGTTTCTGAGTGCTTCTGGTCAAAAGTAACAGCCTAAGTGACAACATGCTCTCAAAATGCTTTTTGGGGCCTGAAAACGCTAAAAGTGACATGATGCTGTTTTCTGACCAACTAGTGATGGAAACCAGAGGAAACTGCCTTACTACTATAGAATTCACCAAACCACATGTTTCTGGCTTGGAAACTTGTTTCTGAGTGCTTCTGGTCAAAAGTAACAGCCTAAGTGACAAGATGCTCTCAAAATGCTTTTCGGGGCATGAAAACACTAAAATTGACATAATGCTGTTTTCTGACCAACTAGTGATGGAAACCAGAGGAAACTGCCTTGCTACGATATAATTCACCAAACCACATGTTTCTGGCTTGGAAACTTGTTTGTGAGTGCTTCTGGTCAAAAGTAACAGCCTAAGTGACAACATGCTCTCAAAATGCTTTTCGGGGCCTGAAAATGCTAAAAGTGACATGATGCTGTTTTCTGACCAACTAGTGATGGAAACTACAAGAAACTGCCTTGCTACTATAGAATTCACCAAACCACATGTTTCTGGCTTGGAAACTTGTTTCTGAGTGCTTCTGGTCAAAAGTAACAGCCTAAGTGACAACATGCTCTCAAAATGCTTTTTGGAGCCTGAAAACGCTAAAAGTGACATGATGCTGTTTTCTGACCAACTAGTGATGGAAACCAGAGGAAACTGCCTTGTTACTATAGAATTCTCCAAACCACATGTTTCTGGCTTGGAAACTTGTTTGTGAGTGCTTCTGGTCAAAAGTAACAGCCTAAGTGACAACATGCTCTCAAAATGCTTTTCGGGGCCTGAAAACACTAAAAGTGACATGATGCTGTTTTCTGACCAACTAGTGATGGAAATCACAGGAAACTGCATTGCTACTATAGAAATCACCAAACCACATGTCTCTTGCTTAGAAACATGTTTCTGAGTGCTTCTGGTCAAAAGTAACAGCCTAAGTGACAACATGCTCTCAAAATGCTTTTCGGGGCCTGAAAACACTAAAAGTGACATGATGCTGTTTTCTGACCAACTAGTGATGGAAACCACAAGAAACTGCCTTGCTACTATAGAATTCACCAAACCACATGTTTCTGGCTTGGAAACTTGTTTCTGAGTGCTTCTGGTCAAAAGTAACAGCCTAAATGACAACATGCTCTCAAAGTGCTTTTCGGGGCCTGAAAATGCTAAAAGTGACATGATGCTGTTTTCTGACCAACTAGTGATGGAAACTACAAGAAACTGCCTTGCTACTATAGAATTCACCAAACCATATGTTTCTGGCTTGGAAACTTGTTTCTGAGTGCTTCTGGTCAAAAGTAACAGCCTAAGTGACAAGATGCTCTCAAAATGCTTTTCGGGGCCTGAAAACACTAAAAGTGACATGATGCTGTTTTCTGACCAACTACTGATGGGAACCAGAGGAAACTGCCTTGCTACTATAGAATTCACCAAACCACATGTTTCTGGCTTGGAAACCTGTTTCTGAGTGCTTCTGGTCAAAATTAACAGCCTAAGTGACAACATACTCTCAACATGCTTTTCGGGGCCTGAAAACACTAAAAGTGACATGATGCTGTTTTCTGACCAACTAGTGATAGAAACCAGAGGAAACTGCCTTGCTACTATAGAATTCACCAAACCACATGTTTCTGGCTTGGAAACTTGTTTCTGAGTGCTTCTGGTCAAAAGTAACAGCCTAAGTGACAACATGCTCTCAAAATGCTTTTCGGGGCATGAAAACACTAAAAGTGACATAATGCTGTTTTCTGACCAACTAGTGATGGAAACCAGAGGAAACTGCCTTGCTACGATATAATTCACCAAACCACATGTTTCTGGCTTGGAAACTTGTTTGTGAGTGCTTCTGGTCAAAAGTAACAGCCTAAGTGACAACATGCTCTCAAAATGCTTTTCGGGGCCTGAAAATACTAAAAGTGACATGATGCTGTTTTCTGACCAACTAGTGATGGAAACCACAAGAAACTGCATTGCTACTATAGAATTCACCAAACCACATGTTTCTGGCTTGGAAACTTGTTTCTGAGTGCTTCTGGTCAAAAGTAACAGCCTAAGTGACAACATGCTCTCAAAATGCTTTTCGGGTCCAGAAAACGCTAAAAGTGACATGATGCTGTTTTCTGACCAACTAGTGATGGAAACCAGAGGAAACTGCCTTGTTACTATAGAATTCTCCAAACCACATGTTTCTGGCTTGGAAATTTGTTTCTGAGTGCTTCTGGTCAAAAGTAACAGCCTAAGTGACAACATGCTCTCAAAACGCTTTTTGGGGCCTGAAAACACTAAAAGTGACATGATGCTGTTTTCTGACCAACTAGTGATGGAAACCAGAGGAAACTGCCTTGTTACTATAGAATTCTCCAAACCACATGTTTCTGGCTTGGAAATTTGTTTCTGAGTGCTTCTGGTCAAAAGTAACAGCCTAAGTGACAACATGCTCTCAAAATGCTTTTCGGGGCCTGAAAATGCTAAAAGTGACATGATGCTGTTTTCTGACCAACTAGTGATAGAAACCAGAGGAAACTGCCTTACTACTATGGAATTCACCAAACCACATGTTTCTGGCTTGGAAACTTGTTTGAGAGTGCTTCTGGTCAAAAGTAACAGCCTAAGTGGCAACATGCTCTCAAAATGCTTTTCGGGGCCTGAAAACATTAAAAGTGACATGATGCTGGTTTCTGACCAACTAGTGATGGAAACTAGACGAAACTGCCTTGCTACTACAGGATTCACCAAAACACATGTTTCTGGCTTGGAAACTTGTTTGTGAGTGCTTCTAGTCAAACGTAGCAGCCTAAGTGACAACATGCTCTCAAAATGCTTTTCGGGGCCTGAAAACACTAAAAGTGACATGATGCTGTTTTCTGACCAACTAGTGATGGAAACCAGAGGAAACTGCCTTGCTACTATAGAATTCTCCAAACCACATGTTTCTGGCTTGGAAATTTGTTTCTGAGTGCTTCTGGTCAAAAGTAACAGCCTAAGTGACAACATGCTCTCAAAATGCTTTTCGGGGCCTGAAAATGCTAAAAGTGACATGATGCTGTTTTCTGACCAACTAGTGATAGAAACCAGAGGAAACTGCCTTACTACTATGGAATTCACCAAACCACATGTTTCTGGCTTGGAAACTTGTTTGAGAGTGCTTCTGGTCAAAAGTAACAGCCTAAGTGGCAACATGCTCTCAAAATGCTTTTCGGGGCCTGAAAACATTAAAAGTGACATGATGCTGGTTTCTGACCAACTAGTGATGGAAACGAGACGAAACTGCCTTGCTACTACAGGATTCACCAAAACACATGTTTCTGGCTTGGAAACTTGTTTGTGAGTGCTTCTAGTCAAACGTAGCAGCCTAAGTGACAACATGCTCTCAAAATGCTTTTCGGGGCCTGAAAACACTAAAAGTGACATGATGCTGTTTTCTGACCAACTAGTGATGGAAACCAGAGGAAACTGCCTTGCTACTATAGAATTCTCCAAACCACATGTTTCTAGCTTGGAAACTTGTTTCTGAGTGCTTCTGGTCAAAAGTAACAGCCTAAGTGACAACATGCTCTCAAAATGCTTTTCGGGGCCTGAAAATGCTAAAAGTGACATGATGCTGTTTTCTGACCAACTAGTGATAGAAACCAGAGGAAACTGCCTTACTACTATAGAATTCTCCAAACCACATGTTTCTGGCTTGGAAACTTGTTTGTGAGTGCTTCTGGTCAAAAGTAACAGCCTAAGTGACAACATGCTCTCAAAATGCTTTTTGGGGCCTGAAAACACTAAAAGTGACATGATGCTGTTTTCTGACCAACTAGTGATGAAAACCACAGGAAACTGCCTTGCTACTATAGAATTCACCAAACCACATGTCTCTGGCTTGGAAACTTGTTTCTGAGTGCTTCTGGTGAAAAGTAACACCCTAAGTGACAACATGCTCTCAAAGTGCTTTTCGGGGCCTCAAAATGCTAAAAGTGACATGATGCTGTTTTCTGACCAACTACTGATGGAAACTTCAAGAAACTGCCTTGCTACTATAGAATTCACCAAACCACATGTTTCTGGCTTGGAAACTTGTTTCTGAGTGCTTCTGGTCAAAAGTAACAGCCTAAGTGACAACATGCTCTCAAAATGCTTTTCGGGGCCTGAAAACACTAAAAGTGACATGATGCTGTTTTCTGACCAACTAGTGATGGAAACCACAGGAAACTGCCTTGCTACTATAAAATTCACCAAACCACATGTTTCTGGCTTGGAAACTTGTTTCTGAGTGCTTCTGGTCAAAAGTAACAGCCTAAGTGACAACATGCTCTCAACATGCTTTTCGGGTCCAGAAAACGCTAAAAGTGACATGATGCTGTTTTCTGACCAACTAGTGATGGAAACCAGAGGAAACTGCCTTGTTACTATAGAATTCTCCAAACCACATGTTTCTGGCTTGGAAACTTGTTTGTGAGTGCTTCTGGTCAAAAGTAACAGCCTAAGTGACAACATGCTCTCAAAATGCTTTTCGGGGCCTGAAAACACTAAAAGTGACATAATGCTGTTTTCTGACCAACTAGTGATGGAAACCACAGGAAACTGCATTGCTACTATAGAATTCACCAAACCACATGTCTCTGGCTTAGAAACATGTTTCTGAGTGCTTCTGGTCAAAAGTAACAGCCTAAGTGACAACATGCTCTCAAAATGCTTTTCGGGGCCTGAAAACACTAAAAGTGACATGATGCTGTTTTCTGACAAACTACTGATGGAAACCAGAGGAAACTGCCTTGCTACTATATAATTCACCAAACCACATGTTTCTGGCTTGGAAACCTGTTTCTGAGTGCTTCTGGTCAAAATTAACAGCCTAAGTGACAACATACTCTCAACATGCTTTTCGGGGCCTGAAAACACTAAAAGTGACATGATGCTGTTTTTTGACCAACTAGTGATAGAAACCAGAGGAAACTGCCTTGCTACTATAGAATTCACCAAACCACATGTTTCTGGCTTGGAAACTTGTTTGTGAGTGCTTCTGGTGAAAAGTAACAGCCTAAGTGACAACATGCTCTCAAAATGCTTTTCGGGGCCTGAAAACACTAAAAGTGACATGATGCTGTTTTCTGACCAACTAGTGATAGAAACCAGAGGAAACTGCCTTGCTACTATAGAATTCACCAAACCACATGTTTCTGGCTTGGAAACTTGTTTCTGAGTGCTTCTGGTCAAAAGTAACAGCCTAAGTGACAACATGCTCTCAAAATGCTTTTCGGGGCCTGAAAATGCTAAAAGTGACATGATGCTGTTTTCTGACCAACTAGTGATAGAAACCAGAGGAAACTGCCTTGCTACTATAGAATTCACCAAACCACAAGTATTTGGCTTGGAAACTTGTTTGTGAGTGCTTCTGGTCAAAAGTAACAGCCTAAGTGACAACCTGCTCTCAAAATGCTTTTTGGGGCCTGAAAACACTAAAAGTGACATGATGCTGTTTTCTGACCAACTAGTGATAGAAACCAGAGGAAACTGCCTTGCTACTATAGAATTCACCAAACCACATGTTTCTGGCTTGGAAACTTGTTTGTGAGTGCTTCTGGTCAAAAGTAACAGCCTAAGTGACAACATGCTCTCAAAATGCTTTTCGGGGCCTGAAAACACTAAAAGTGACATGATGCTGTTTTCTGACAAACTACTGATGGAAACCAGAGGAAACTGCCTTGCTACTATAGAATTCACCAAACCACATGTTTCTGGCTTGGAAACCTGTTTCTGAGTGCTTCTGGTCAAAATTAACAGCCTAAGTGACAACATGCTCTCAACATGCTTTTCGGGGCCTGAAAACACTAAAAGTGACATGATGCTGGTTTCTGACCAACTAGTGATGGAAACTACAAGAAACTGCCTTGCTACTATAGAATTCTCCAAACCACATGTTTCTGGCTTGGAAACTTGTTTCTGAGTGCTTCTGGTCAAACGTAACAGCCAAAGTGACAACATGCTCTCAAAATCCTTTTAGGGGCCTGAAAACACTAAAAGTGACATGATGCTGTTTTCTGACCAACTAGTGATGGAAACTACAAGAAACTACCTTGCTACTATAGAATTCACCAAACCACATGTCTCTGGCTTGGAAACTTGTTTGTGAGTGCTTCTGGTCAAAAGTAACAGCCTAAGTGACAACATGCTCTCAAAATGCTTTTCGGGGCCTGAAAACACTAAAAGTGACATGATGCTGTTGTCTGACCAACTAGTGATGGAAAACAGATGAAACTGCCTTGCTACTATAGAATTCACCAAACCACATGTTTCTGGCTTGGAAACTTGTTACTGAGTGATTCTGGTCAGAAGTAACAGCCTAAGTGACAACATGCTCTCAAAATGCTTTTCGGGGCCTGAAAGCGCTAAAAGTGACATGATGCTGTTTTCTGACCAACTAGTGATGGAAACCAGAGGAAACTGCCTTGCTACTATAGAATTTACCAAACCACATGTCTCTGGCTTGGAAACTTGTTTCTGAGTGCTTCTGGTCAAAAGTAACAGCCTAAATGACAACATGCTCTCAAAGTGCTTTTTGGGGCCTGTAAATGCTAAAAGTGATATGATGCTGTTTTCTGACCAACTAGTGATGGAAACCAGACGAAACTGCCTTGCTACTATAGAATTCACCAAACCACATGTTTCTGGCTTGGAAAATTGTTTGTGAGTGCTTCTGGTCAAAAGTAACAGCCTAAGTGACAACATGCTCTCAAAATGCTTTTCGGGGCCTGAAAATACTAAAAGTGACATTATGCTGTTTTCTGACCAACTAGTGATGGAAACTACAAGAAACTGCATTGCTACTATATAATTCACCAAACCACATGTTCCTGGCTTGGAAACTTGTTTCTGAGTGCTTCTGGTCAAAAGTAACAGCCTAAGTGACAACATGCTCTCAAAATGTTTTTCGGGTCCAGAAAACGCTAAAAGTGACATGATGCTGTTTTCTGACCAACTACTGATGGAAACCAGAGGAAACTGCCTTGCTACTATAGAATTCTCCAAACCACATGTTTCTGGCTTGGAAACTTATTTCTGAGTGCTTCTGGTCAAAAGTAACAGCCTAAATGACAACATGCTCTCAAAGTGCTTTTCGGGGCCTGAAAATGCTAAAAGTGACATGATGCTGTTTTCTGACAAACTACTGATGGAAACCAGAGGAAACTGCCTTGCTACTATAGAATTCACCAAACCACAAGTATTTGGCTTGGAAACTTGTTTCTGAGTGCTTCTGGTCAAAAGTAACAGCCTAAGTGACAACATGCTCTCAAAATGCTTTTCGGGGCCTGAAAACACTAAAAGTGACATGATGCTGTTTTCTGACAAACTACTGATGGAAACCAGACGAAACTGACTTGCTACTTTAGAATTCACCAAACCACATGTTTCTGGCTTGGAAATCTTAAAATGCTTTTCGGGGCCTGAAAACACTAAAAGTGACATGATGCTGTTTTCTGACCAAATAGTGATGGAAACCAGAAGAAACTGCCTTGCTACTATAGAATTCACCAAACCACATGTTTCTGGCTTGGAAATTTGTGTCTCAGTGCTTCTGGTCAAAAGTAACAGCCTAAGTGACAACATGCTCTCAAAATGCTTTTCGGGGCCTGAAAACACTAAAAGTGACATGATGCTGTTTTCTGACCAACTAGTGATGGAAACCAGAGGAAACTCCCTTGCTACTATAGAATTCACCAAACCACATGTTCCTGGCTTGGAAACTTGTTTCTGAGTGCTTCTAGTCAAACGTAGCAGCCAAAGTGACAACATGCTCTCAAAATGCTTTTCGGGGCCTGAAAACACTAAAAGTGACATGATGCTGTTTTCTGACCAACTAGTGATGGAAACCAAACGAAACTACCTTGCTACTATAGAATTCACCAAACCACATGTTTCTGGCTTGGAAAATTGTTTGTGAGTGCTTCTGGTCAAAAGTAACAGCCTAAGTGACAACATGCTCTCAAAATGCTTTTCGGGTCCAGAAAACGCTAAAAGGGACATGATGCTGTTTTCTGACCAACTAGTGATGGAAACCAGAGGAAACTGCCTTGTTACTATAGAATTCTCCAAACCACATGTTTCTGGCTTGGAAACTTGTTTGTGAGTGCTTCTGGTCAAAAGTAACAGCCTAAGTGACAACATGCTCTCAAAATGCTTTTTGGGGCCTGAAAACACTAAAAGTGACATGATGCTGTTTTCTGACCAACTAGTGATAGAAACCAGAGGAAACTCCCTTACTACTATAGAATTCTCCAAACCACATGTTTCTGGCTTGGAAACTTGTTTCTGAGTGCTTCTGGTGAAAAGTAACAGCCTAAGTGACAACATGCTCTCAAAATGCTGTTCGGGTCCAGAAAACGCTAAAAGTGACATGATGCTGTTTTCTGACCAACTAGTGATGGAAACCAGAGGAAACTGCCTTGTTACTATAGAATTCTCCAAACCACATGTTTCTGGCTTGGAAACTTGTTTCTGAGTGCTTCTGGTCAAAAGTAACAGCCTAAGTGACAACATGCTCTCAAAATGCTTTTCGGGGCCTGAAAACACTAAAAGTGACATGATGCTGTTTTCTGACCAACTAGTGATGGAAAACAGATGAAACTGCCTTGTAACTATATAATTCACCAAACCACATGTTTCTGGCTTGGAAACTTGTTTGTGAGTGCTTCTGGTCAAAAGTAGCAGCCTAAGTGACACCATGCTCTCAAAATGCTTTTCGGGGCCTGAAAACACTAAAAGTGACATGATGCTGTTTTCTGACCAACTACTGATGGAAACTACAAGAAACTGCCTTGCTACTATAGAATTCACCAAACCACATGTTTCTGGCTTGGAAACTTGTTTGTGAGTGCTTCTGGTCAAAAGTAACAGCCTAAGTGACAACATGCTCTCAAAATGCTTTTTGGGGCCTGAAAACACTAAAAGTGACATGATGCTGTTTTCTGACTAACTCGTGATGGAAACTACAAGAAACTGCCTTGTTACTATATAATTCACCAAACCACATGTTTCTGGCTTGGAAACTTGTTACTGAGTGCTTCTGGTCAGAAGTAACTGCCTAAGTGACAACATGCTCTCAAAATGCTTTTCGGGGCCTGAAAGTGCTAAAAGTGACATGATGCTGTTTTCTGACCAACTAGTGATGGAAACCAGAGGAAACTGCCTTGCTACTATAGAATTTACCAAACCACATGTCTCTGGCTTGGAAACTTGTTTCTGAGTGCTTCTGGTCAAAAGTGACAGCCTAAGTGACAACATGCTCTCAAAGTGCTTTTCGGGGCCTGAAAATGCTAAAAGTGACATGATGCTGTTTTCTGACCAACTACTGATGGAAACTACACGAAACTGCCTTGCTACTATAGAATTCACCAAACCACATGTTTCTGGCTTGGAAACTTGTTACTGAGTGATTCTGATCAAAAGTAACAGCCTAAGTGACAACATGCTCTCAAAATGCTTTTCGGGGCCTGAAAGCGCTAAAAGTGACATGATGCTGTTTTCTGACCAACTAGTGATGGAAACCACAGGAAACTGCATTGCTACTATAGAATTCACCAAACCACATGTCTCTGGCTTAGAAACATGTTTCTGAGTGCTTCTGGTCAAAAGTAACAGCCTAAGTGACAACATGCTCTCAAAATGCTTTTCGGGGCCTGAAAACACTAAAAGTGACATAATGCTGTTTTCTGACCAACTAGTGATGGAAACCACAGGAAACTGCATTGCTACTATAGAATTCACCAAACCACATGTCTCTGGCTTAGAAACATGTTTCTGAGTGCTTCTGGTCAAAAGTAACAGCCTAAGTGACAACATGCTCTCAAAATGCTTTTCGGGGCCTGAAAACACTAAAAGTGACATGATGCTGTTTTCTGACAAACTACTGATGGAAACCAGAGGAAACTGCCTTGCTACTATATAATTCACCAAACCACATGTTTCTGGCTTGGAAACCTGTTTCTGAGTGCTTCTGGTCAAAATTAACAGCCTAAGTGACAACATACTCTCAACATGCTTTTCGGGGCCTGAAAACACTAAAAGTGACATGATGCTGTTTTTTGACCAACTAGTGATAGAAACCAGAGGAAACTGCCTTGCTACTATAGAATTCACCAAACCACATGTTTCTGGCTTGGAAACTTGTTTGTGAGTGCTTCTGGTGAAAAGTAACAGCCTAAGTGACAACATGCTCTCAAAATGCTTTTCGGGGCCTGAAAACACTAAAAGTGACATGATGCTGTTTTCTGACCAACTAGTGATAGAAACCAGAGGAAACTGCCTTGCTACTATAGAATTCACCAAACCACATGTTTCTGGCTTGGAAACTTGTTTCTGAGTGCTTCTGGTCAAAAGTAACAGCCTAAGTGACAACATGCTCTCAAAATGCTTTTCGGGGCCTGAAAATGCTAAAAGTGACATGATGCTGTTTTCTGACCAACTAGTGATAGAAACCAGAGGAAACTGCCTTGCTACTATAGAATTCACCAAACCACAAGTATTTGGCTTGGAAACTTGTTTGTGAGTGCTTCTGGTCAAAAGTAACAGCCTAAGTGACAACCTGCTCTCAAAATGCTTTTTGGGGCCTGAAAACACTAAAAGTGACATGATGCTGTTTTCTGACCAACTAGTGATAGAAACCAGAGGAAACTGCCTTGCTACTATAGAATTCACCAAACCACATGTTTCTGGCTTGGAAACTTGTTTGTGAGTGCTTCTGGTCAAAAGTAACAGCCTAAGTGACAACATGCTCTCAAAATGCTTTTCGGGGCCTGAAAACACTAAAAGTGACATGATGCTGTTTTCTGACAAACTACTGATGGAAACCAGAGGAAACTGCCTTGCTACTATAGAATTCACCAAACCACATGTTTCTGGCTTGGAAACCTGTTTCTGAGTGCTTCTGGTCAAAATTAACAGCCTAAGTGACAACATGCTCTCAACATGCTTTTCGGGGCCTGAAAACACTAAAAGTGACATGATGCTGGTTTCTGACCAACTAGTGATGGAAACTACAAGAAACTGCCTTGCTACTATAGAATTCTCCAAACCACATGTTTCTGGCTTGGAAACTTGTTTCTGAGTGCTTCTGGTCAAACGTAACAGCCAAAGTGACAACATGCTCTCAAAATCCTTTTAGGGGCCTGAAAACACTAAAAGTGACATGATGCTGTTTTCTGACCAACTAGTGATGGAAACTACAAGAAACTACCTTGCTACTATAGAATTCACCAAACCACATGTCTCTGGCTTGGAAACTTGTTTGTGAGTGCTTCTGGTCAAAAGTAACAGCCTAAGTGACAACATGCTCTCAAAATGCTTTTCGGGGCCTGAAAACACTAAAAGTGACATGATGCTGTTGTCTGACCAACTAGTGATGGAAAACAGATGAAACTGCCTTGCTACTATAGAATTCACCAAACCACATGTTTCTGGCTTGGAAACTTGTTACTGAGTGATTCTGGTCAGAAGTAACAGCCTAAGTGACAACATGCTCTCAAAATGCTTTTCGGGGCCTGAAAGCGCTAAAAGTGACATGATGCTGTTTTCTGACCAACTAGTGATGGAAACCAGAGGAAACTGCCTTGCTACTATAGAATTTACCAAACCACATGTCTCTGGCTTGGAAACTTGTTTCTGAGTGCTTCTGGTCAAAAGTAACAGCCTAAATGACAACATGCTCTCAAAGTGCTTTTTGGGGCCTGTAAATGCTAAAAGTGATATGATGCTGTTTTCTGACCAACTAGTGATGGAAACCAGACGAAACTGCCTTGCTACTATAGAATTCACCAAACCACATGTTTCTGGCTTGGAAAATTGTTTGTGAGTGCTTCTGGTCAAAAGTAACAGCCTAAGTGACAACATGCTCTCAAAATGCTTTTCGGGGCCTGAAAATACTAAAAGTGACATTATGCTGTTTTCTGACCAACTAGTGATGGAAACTACAAGAAACTGCATTGCTACTATATAATTCACCAAACCACATGTTCCTGGCTTGGAAACTTGTTTCTGAGTGCTTCTGGTCAAAAGTAACAGCCTAAGTGACAACATGCTCTCAAAATGTTTTTCGGGTCCAGAAAACGCTAAAAGTGACATGATGCTGTTTTCTGACCAACTACTGATGGAAACCAGAGGAAACTGCCTTGCTACTATAGAATTCTCCAAACCACATGTTTCTGGCTTGGAAACTTATTTCTGAGTGCTTCTGGTCAAAAGTAACAGCCTAAATGACAACATGCTCTCAAAGTGCTTTTCGGGGCCTGAAAATGCTAAAAGTGACATGATGCTGTTTTCTGACAAACTACTGATGGAAACCAGAGGAAACTGCCTTGCTACTATAGAATTCACCAAACCACAAGTATTTGGCTTGGAAACTTGTTTCTGAGTGCTTCTGGTCAAAAGTAACAGCCTAAGTGACAACATGCTCTCAAAATGCTTTTCGGGGCCTGAAAACACTAAAAGTGACATGATGCTGTTTTCTGACAAACTACTGATGGAAACCAGAGGAAACTGCCTTGCTACTATAGAATTCACCAAACCACATGTTTCTGGCTTGGAAACCTGTTTCTGAGTGCTTCTGGTCAAAATTAACAGCCTAAGTGACAACATACTCTCAACATGCTTTTCGGGGCCTGAAAACACTAAAAGTGACATGATGCTGTTTTCTGACCAACTAGTGATAGCAACCAGAGGAAACTGCCTTGCTACTATAGAATTCACCAAACCACATGTTTCTGGCTTGGAAACTTGTTTCTGAGTGCTTCTGGTCAAAAGTAACAGCCTAAGTGACAACATGCTCTCAAAATGCTTTTTGGGGCCTGAAAACGCTAAAAGTGACATGATGCTGTTTTCTGACCAACTAGTGATGGAAACCAGAGGAAACTGCCTTGCTACTATAGAATTCACCAAACCACATGTTTCTGGCTTGGAAACTTGTTTCTGAGTGCTTCTGGTCAAAAGTAACAGCCAAAGTGACAACATGCTCTCAAAATGATTTTCGGGGCCCGGAAACACTAAAAGCGACATGATGCTGTTTTCTGACAAACAAGTGATGGAAACCAGACGAAACTGACTTGCTACTTTAGAATTCACCAAACCACATGTTTCTGGCTTGGAAATCTTAAAATGCTTTTCGGGGCCTGAAAACACTAAAAGTGACATGATGCTGTTTTCTGACCAAATAGTGATGGAAACCAGAAGAAACTGCCTTGCTACTATAGAATTCACCAAACCACATGTTTCTGGCTTGGAAATTTGTGTCTCAGTGCTTCTGGTCAAAAGTAACAGCCTAAGTGACAACATGCTCTCAAAATGCTTTTCGGGGCCTGAAAACACTAAAAGTGACATGATGCTGTTTTCTGACCAACTAGTGATGGAAACCAGAGGAAACTCCCTTGCTACTATAGAATTCACCAAACCACATGTTCCTGGCTTGGAAACTTGTTTCTGAGTGCTTCTAGTCAAACGTAGCAGCCAAAGTGACAACATGCTCTCAAAATGCTTTTCGGGGCCTGAAAACACTAAAAGTGACATGATGCTGTTTTCTGACCAACTAGTGATGGAAACCAAACGAAACTACCTTGCTACTATAGAATTCACCAAACCACATGTTTCTGGCTTGGAAAATTGTTTGTGAGTGCTTCTGGTCAAAAGTAACAGCCTAAGTGACAACATGCTCTCAAAATGCTTTTCGGGTCCAGAAAACGCTAAAAGGGACATGATGCTGTTTTCTGACCAACTAGTGATGGAAACCAGAGGAAACTGCCTTGTTACTATAGAATTCTCCAAACCACATGTTTCTGGCTTGGAAACTTGTTTGTGAGTGCTTCTGGTCAAAAGTAACAGCCTAAGTGACAACATGCTCTCAAAATGCTTTTTGGGGCCTGAAAACACTAAAAGTGACATGATGCTGTTTTCTGACCAACTAGTGATAGAAACCAGAGGAAACTCCCTTACTACTATAGAATTCTCCAAACCACATGTTTCTGGCTTGGAAACTTGTTTCTGAGTGCTTCTGGTGAAAAGTAACAGCCTAAGTGACAACATGCTCTCAAAATGCTGTTCGGGTCCAGAAAACGCTAAAAGTGACATGATGCTGTTTTCTGACCAACTAGTGATGGAAACCAGAGGAAACTGCCTTGTTACTATAGAATTCTCCAAACCACATGTTTCTGGCTTGGAAACTTGTTTCTGAGTGCTTCTGGTCAAAAGTAACAGCCTAAGTGACAACATGCTCTCAAAATGCTTTTCGGGGCCTGAAAACACTAAAAGTGACATGATGCTGTTTTCTGACCAACTAGTGATGGAAAACAGATGAAACTGCCTTGTAACTATATAATTCACCAAACCACATGTTTCTGGCTTGGAAACTTGTTTGTGAGTGCTTCTGGTCAAAAGTAGCAGCCTAAGTGACACCATGCTCTCAAAATGCTTTTCGGGGCCTGAAAACACTAAAAGTGACATGATGCTGTTTTCTGACCAACTACTGATGGAAACTACAAGAAACTGCCTTGCTACTATAGAATTCACCAAACCACATGTTTCTGGCTTGGAAACTTGTTTGTGAGTGCTTCTGGTCAAAAGTAACAGCCTAAGTGACAACATGCTCTCAAAATGCTTTTTGGGGCCTGAAAACACTAAAAGTGACATGATGCTGTTTTCTGACTAACTCGTGATGGAAACTACAAGAAACTGCCTTGTTACTATAGAATTCACCAAACCACATGTTTCTGGCTTGGAAACTTGTTACTGAGTGCTTCTGGTCAGAAGTAACTGCCTAAGTGACAACATGCTCTCAAAATGCTTTTCGGGGCCTGAAAGTGCTAAAAGTGACATGATGCTGTTTTCTGACCAACTAGTGATGGAAACCAGAGGAAACTGCCTTGCTACTATAGAATTTACCAAACCACATGTCTCTGGCTTGGAAACTTGTTTCTGAGTGCTTCTGGTCAAAAGTGACAGCCTAAGTGACAACATGCTCTCAAAGTGCTTTTCGGGGCCTGAAAATGCTAAAAGTGACATGATGCTGTTTTCTGACCAACTACTGATGGAAACTACACGAAACTGCCTTGCTACTATAGAATTCACCAAACCACATGTTTCTGGCTTGGAAACTTGTTACTGAGTGATTCTGATCAAAAGTAACAGCCTAAGTGACAACATGCTCTCAAAATGCTTTTCGGGGCCTGAAAGCGCTAAAAGTGACATGATGCTGTTTTCTGACCAACTAGTGATGGAAACCAGAGGAAACTGCCTTGCTACTATAGAATTTACCAAACCACATGTCTCTGGCTTGGAAACTTGTTTCTGAGTGCTTCTGGTCAAAAGTAACAGCCTAAGTGACAACATGCTCTCAAAGTGCTTTTCTGGGCCTGAAAATGCTAAAAGTGATATGATGCTGTTATCTGACCAACTAGTGATGGAAACCACAAGTAACTGCCTTGCTACTATAGAATTCAGCAAACCACATGTTTCTGGCTTGGAAATCTCAAAATGCTTTTCGGGGCCTGAAAACACTAACAGTGACATGATGCTGTTTTCTGATCAACTAGTGATGGAAACCACAAGAAACTGCCTTACCACTATAGAATTTGCCAAACCACATGTTTCTGGCTTGGAAATTTGTTTCTCAGTGCTTCTGGTCAAAAGTAACAGCCTAAGTGACAACATGCTCTCAAAATGCTTTTCGGGGCCTGAAAACACTAAAAGTGACATGATGCTTTTTTCTGACCAACTACTGATGGAAACTACAAGAAACTGCCTTGCTACTATACAATTCACCAAACCACATGTTTCTGGCTTGGAAACTTGTTTCTGAGTGCTTCTGGTCAAAAGTAACAGCCTAAGTGACAACATGCTCTCAAAATGCTTTTCGGGGCCTGAAAACACTAAAAGCGACATGATGCTGTTTTCTGACAAACTAGTGATGGAAACCAGACGAAACTGCCTTGCTACTATAGAATTCACCAAACCACATGTTTCTGGCTTGGAAATCTCAAAATGCTTTTCGGGGCCTGAAAACACTAAAAGTGACATGATGCTGTTTTCTGACCAACTAGTGATGGAAACCACAAGAAACTGCTTTGCTACTATAGAATTCACCAAACCACATGTTTCTGGCTTGGAAATTTGTGTCTCAGTGCGTCTGGTCAAATGTAACAGCCTAAGTGACAACATGCTCTCAAAATGCTTTTCGGGGCCTGAAAACACTAAAAGTGACATGATGCTGTTTTCTGACCAACTAGTGATGGAAACCAGAGGAAACTGCCTTGATACTATAGAATTCACCAAACCGCATGTTTCTGGCTTGGAAACTTGTTTCTGAGTGCTTCTGGTCAAAAGTAACAGCCTAAGTGACAACATGCTCTCAAAATGCTTTTCGGGGCATGAAAACACTAAAAGTGACATAATGCTGTTTTCTGACCAACTAGTGATGGAAACCAGAGGAAACTGCCTTGTTACTATAGAATTCTCCAAACCACATGTTTCTGGCTTGGAAACTTGTTTGTGAGTGCTTCTGGTCAAAAGTAACAGCCTAAGTGACAACATGCTCTCAAAATGCTTTTCGGGGCCTGAAAACACCTCACCCCTACAAGGTGTTTTTTATGCCTAAACATAACCACATGTTAACCACAGCATTGACATACATAAAATTGAAAATCTGTGGTTTGCAGAAATGTACAACACCAACATTTATTCTGGTGATTGGTTATTGGAATACCAGATAAAAAGGAATAAAAACAAGTTCTACTCACGACATGGAGGGCATTCAGTTGGAGAGAAGAAGGAGAGACAAATAATTTCAGTTGTCACAGTTTTAAATACCAGAATAATTTGTTCCACCAAATCTGATCCACTCTGTTACTTGGCTACTACATTTTTCTATCATCATCACCATCATCATCATCATGCAACAGTCTGTTGGTTGCGTCATAATAGGAGTTGAGGATTGTTTTACCCTTTGTGGCTTAAAGTAAAAAAAAACCTAAGCACCCCAAAAATTACATGACAATATCTTTAAGTCTGGCCTCCCACCTTTCTTCTTTTTGTAAACAGTGAATCCAGTGGCAGCCATGAGGACGACAGCAAGAACAGATAGAAGATATAGAGAGAATGGTAGGAGAGGGAGCAAAACAGGGAAAGGGGACAGGCTCAGCTTTGATGGAAAGTGATGTCAGAGGACGCAAGAATTAGTCCCTACTGATTGGTGAGGGCTAAATCAAATCATACTGCCAAAAAACTGAGGATGGCCCAAAAAAGTAATGTCAACTGGTTGGAGTGTAATAAAATGGCAGTTCAGTCTGAGCAGACTGTGTAAACTTTATGGTGTCAGTGAAAGTACCAGATCATGTGATCCTACCTGTTCTCAGCAGAGAGCTCTTGCCAAAGGCCACATACATCTTCAACCACTCAGGACAAATTTGCGTGATGTAATTTTCATTGTATTTTATTCTAACTTTTTCAGTATCCCATCTCAGTTTGGTGATGACAGCCTGTGGTGTTGGGGCGATCCATGTCAATGTCTTCAGGTCCAATGATATGAAGTCTTCGCCATTGTAACTGTACTGCAATAAACCATTAACCTCTCCAGTCTCATCGTCCCACTCACAGCCAAACATCTGCTGTAAAATATGGATACCTGAGAGACAGAAACAGAGACTGTAATTCACAAAGATGATATCACCAGTGAAAAGGTGATCTTAAACATATTGTGTCATGTGATCTTCCCAATCTTGTGGTGTGCTCATGATTCAAGAGCAGATACTTCGTGCACTTCATCTTTATACGAATGCTTAAAGTTACAATTGTAGATATTGTCTTATGAACTGACACATGACTGCCAAGTCAGTGTCATCTTGCATTCTGTGCACACGTTACATAAACAGTGACACCTGTTGGACACCTGCAGTCTCAGACCCAGCTCTAAATACCTTCCAGATTCCTTTTATGTGCACATGCACACATGCACAGACTTTGCCAAACAAAAAAAACAGGATGCAGTAGATTTTAGCAGTAAAAAGTGACATATAACCTAAATAGATACTGTACCTCTGGTTTGGTTGAAGTGCTGTTTTAAACCATACATGGTGGCTTTGAAGAAGTTTGGCTGGCCCTCAGTACACTCTTGGGTGTACCGCTCCAAGTGCTCGGGAAAGTTTTGTAGAAGACTTTTCATCCAGTCCTGTTTTGGTTCTACTGTGTTTTTGTTGCTGTAGCAGTAACCTATCAGAAGTTCATCAACCACTGCAGCAGCAAGAAACTCTGGGAAGTTTGGGACTCCAGATGATGCAGTTACAAAAAACATCAGGGAGTGTTTCACTGCAGGACAAACAAGGTTTATACATTCAGTGTGAATAAACACACATCATCATCATCATCATAAAAAGCACACTCATCTTGAATATGATGGATTCAGTACAGTCCAGTCCAGTCAAAACATAGTTTTATCAAGTTGGAGTAAAAGTGAGCTACACTGGAACAAAATACAGAGCTGAGAGGAAAGTGATGTAAAGATCTGAAACTGGATCTTACCCGGAGATGAAATGTGACAGAAGAGAAGCAACAAAAGGAACTTCATCTTTTCTTGATTAAGACACGAGGGTTAACAACCAAGCTGGCTCTGTTTTGACCTGTTTTGTTTTCTATGCTATTTCCTCTAGGAGGGAGGTGGGGTCTCTGTTCTGATTTAGGATAGGTGGATGATACAGTAGTTGAGAAACCTGTTTCACGCCTTGACTTCAGTCTTGAAAGACTCCTATACATTCTGCAAGTCACCAGATATCACTGTGCTTCTGTGTTTGAAGCCCTGAAGCTTCATAAGGCTTCATGCGCCCATCAATAGTTCAGACTCGACTAAATTAGGGACTGTATGAAATGTATTGAGGTGGGGAGGGGGCTTTCCAGCATTATTAATATTTTCTTTGAAGACTCCTTAAAAATGTAATACCCTTCCCAGTATCTTAAAACAATATATTTATGACAAAAATGACAAAATGGTGAAAGTACAGCCTCTGTATGTTTCAAAAAAGAGCTGTACATACATGGTTATTAAAGCTTTGTGGCTACTGATGGACTTGTGCAGCACAATATTTTCACCCCACCCTGGATTTCCAATAAGAAAATTACACATGAATTTGATCAGATATTTCTGACATGCTCACTTAGACTTTAACCGCTTCTATGTTGCTTCTTTTCTCCTACAGACCTGGGTTGTAACCAAAGTTTAGAGTGTAGTGAAAGATTAGACTGTGTCTCTAGAAAAGTGTCATCTGACTTTGTCAGAGATTGTGTAGCCTAATAAAGTTTAAAATCTTACATCTGTGTCACAAGTTTTAACACTTACTTGCTCTGACAGAAACAGAAAGCACCCCACAGAAATTAATGCATCATAGATTTTAGAGTAATTTTATTTGACAATAATGATCCTTAAACAAAACTATTACAGATTATTAGGCTATCAACACATATTTTAACATGCTGAGTGTTGGTTGAGAATCTGGAGAAACCATTAGCACACTTTGAGAGAAACACACAAAGATGTTGTTTTTACCTTTTTATTGGGGTGGCAGTAGATTTTTCCAGTAAAACCTCGGCAGATAAGAACCAAACTATAGGCATGTCTAGGGTACAAATAGAGAGAAGTGACTGACTGTTAGAGTACAAACCTATCTAACTCATGAACACACATAATGCTTACTTCACTATAATGCACTATATCAACAGCCATAAAACATTATAGATGTGATTTATAATGAATTTTAAGTGTCAAGTGTCTTATGGATGCTCTTGGGTAAAAGGAGAAAGTGGAGATGTGGAGCAAACAGGAGAGCCTCTTTGACATGTCCTCTCATTGTGCCACGACAGAGAAGAGAAGAAAAAAGTGGGCAGAATTTGCTGGACCCCTCAAAGTCCCCTGTCAGTATGTTATATACCAGGGGTAGGCAACCTGTGGCTCCGGAGCCACATGTGGCTCTTTAGCCCCTGTCCAGTGGCTCCTTGAGCCTTTGAGAAAAGAAGTCTATGGAAATTCATTCTATGAATCCAAATGTTGCTGAACCTCGATAGCAGTGGTTGGTTAGCTATGGATGCCAAATCCAAAAAAGTAAATTGAATAAAATAGAGAATGTAGTAGTGCGTGGACAGATTTGTTTGCTCTCACTGCCAGCTCTGCAAAATTTAAGTACCAGATAATTATTAATAGTGCCCTGCACAGTGTCCACCTTGTGGTTAAACATATTAACAAATGTTTATTTAGACCATAAGTATACGCTAATTTAGACTTAATAGGCTATTTACCTTGATTATAAGGCTCAAACATGTTTTGTGGCTCCACACAGATTTTTTCAAATTATTTTTGGTCAAAAATGGCTCTTTTAATGGCAAAGGTTGCAGACCCCTGTTATGTACTATAGCAAGCTAGCTAACCACCGCAGGGACTGTTTGCAAGCTACCGTTAGCCACTCGGATTTTTGCTATTAGCCCATGAGCTAACAAGCTAACTAAATGTTTCTACTAAAGATTACTAGCTTCAAAAATCAAATCAAGTAGCCATTTGTATGAATGAAGCTAGAAATGTGAAATATACCACCATTTGCTTGTAGGCTAAAATTAACCATTCCAGTTTACGTTAGCTTACAAGTAACCCTGTCTGGGATGGGGCATAGATACATGTAGATGCCGCCCCTGGGTTTGTAGGATGTGTCACTACCACTGCCATAATGGGTCAGGGCTCATTTCTGCCCAGACTGTAGACTTGTATAGGTCATAATGCAGAGTCTTCGAAAATGTTGACTCTTTGTGCTGCTTTTGGATGTTTTAACGACAGAAAAGCCCAAACCAAGGAACAGGGAATCACATTTCACAAGTTGTTTTACAATGTTTTACCTTTATAAACGTGTTAACTTTGCTAGAATCATTCTATAAAGCTAAGACCTATAATATAATCATATAAAACCAGGCCTGATACTAAGTTAAGCCAACGCTAAATTAAGCTAACGCAACCTTATGCCAGGTAAACAAAAAAGGTGAACATTTGTTTTAAAGTAATATATAATGGGACGCTGCTTAAAATTATATCTGTCAAACAGATATTTTGCTGTGTGTATTGTGTTAAGTACTCCTAATTTAGTGTTAAACTGTTTCAAAGCACTAACATTGTTAACCTTTGTGCCTAAATTCTAGCTAACGTACTGCCGTTGTTCAGATGAACTTGTTTTGTGTGTTACATTAGGTTCCCAAAAGATAAAGTTATAGGACAGGCGTGGACAGCAGCGCTGAGGAGGAGAGACTTTGAGCCTACTTACCATTTACTCATCTGCAGCTGTCATTTCAAGTTTAAGTACTTTGACAGGACTGGACAGACAACTTGTTTAAGGGAAGGAGTGATCCCGTCAGTTTTTAAATTTCCTTACCACCTTTGCATAGTTAGCATCATTGGAAAGTAAACGAGTCGATCTTTTAAAACTACTTCAGCCTGAAATATACATATCAAATATTAATTATATTTTGGGGATTTTAACCCTTTAAAGGCCAGTATGTTTACATAGCTCCACTGTTATTTTATCGGAAAAAAACAAGCAAACCAAAAAACAAAAATAATTTCCATAAAATACATTTCAAGGAGTAGGCTATTTGATTATTATTATTATTAGGCCCTAAGATGGGTCAATGATTGGCAGCAACATTGATTTTGATGCAGTTATTTTATTTGCAGTGTCACATTTAAAAAAACTCAAACTGGAGGTCCTAACGACAGAAAATGTTAGCTTCCCAAAACTGCTGTAAAAATGAGCGAGAGAGAGAGAGACAGAGAAAGAGAGTGCGTATGTGTCTGGGTGTAAAAGTCCAGCTCAGGTGGAGCAGGCTGCAAATGGATACACTGTGGTCCTTGCATGTAAACTTCCCACATCTGCAGCAGGTGCTGCCAACACTTCTCTTTTTGTCCGTGCAAAAGTCACACTGCCTCCTGTCCTGATGAGAGAGGGGCCTGCAGCAGCACCCTGCAGATTTGTGACTATTCCTGCAGCTACTAATGAGCGGGGGAAGGCGCCCTCTCTTCTTGATGCGTGGGGTCACCAACATTTCTCCTACCTCCTTAATGTAGAGCCTCGTCCTTTATGGTGTCTGCTGCTGCCAGGATGGCTCCATTGATGTCCACTGGATGTAGGCGTTGTAAAGTGAAACGTCAACCAGGATGTGAAAGAGGGCCAGTGGCCACCAATTTGTTCTCCTCCTGCAGGAGTAGGTGCCAACAACCTAACAAAAAAAAAACCCAAAACCCAAAACAAGACAATGTAAATAAATGATCCAAGTATTCTTTCTCATGATACACATATTTATTTTAAATGAAAATGCTCATTTGAACAAAAACGACACGTATTTTAGACAAGAACATAAGAGTAGGAATAAATAAATGTCTGCGTAACTGATGCGTAATGGCACCTTATCAAGGTTGTCGACACCTCCTTTGCATCTGTTGTAATCTTTGATTTTGATGGGCTTTCTCTTCATTTCGTCGCTTATGTCTGGACTGCAGTGTTTCGTGCTTAGGAGCAACACATTCTTGAAGACGGTTTTTGCTCTTGCCTGGAGCAAATGAGGAGGAAGCTTAGGCTTGTTTCTGTGAATTGTGCCAACCAGGGCCAGTTCCTTCCTGAGCAGCTCCTCTGCCAGTGCGAAGGAGGTGAAAAAATTGTCACATGTCATGATGTGGAGCCCCTCTGTCATCTCCACAACCACCCTCATCCCCTGGTTGACTTCAGCAGGATTGCCAGCTGCTTTGCCTGTGTACACCTGCAGTCTCTAGGTGTAGGACGTTTTGACATCACAGGTTGCCCAAAATCTTTATTCCATATTTGGCTGGCTTTTTTGGCATGTACTGCCTGAAGCTGCACCTACCTCTGAATGGGTGTCTGGGCTGAACAGCATCAGCAAGCGGTGTGTCCACATATCCCAGACTCTGCGGAAGGTAGCCAGCTTGTCATCGCGGCATAGGGGTCGAGATAGCTTGTCGTCGAACTGCAGTGTTCGGCTGATAGAGAAACCTTTTGTGGGACATTGTAGCCCAGAAAATGCTCTGTCCTGATTGCTCACTCCAGTGGCAAGGGTCGATTCATTTTTTGAATTGTATGTAGTTATTTTGTATTATATGTAATTATTATGTATTATTATGTAATTATATAATAGACATTTTACATACAGTAAGAAAAAATACTTTGACAGTAATTACACAGTATAAGTTCATTTTACACATGATAGAACTGTTACTGTCTACATAAAATATTTTTGGTAAGAAAATAAGCATTTTTTAATCTGAGTATCTGCATGGCCTGCTGTCCCAATATGGCGGCTGTGTTGAGGTATCGCTCTAATGAAGAGCAGCTGTCACTTGTATGTAGATGGGGAAGGTGATTAGCTAACTAGCTAGCTATAGCAGCATACTCCCTGGCAAGCTTAAAGGGTACAACAATTTCTGTCCGCTTTTTTTTTTCCTTTTTGAAGCTAACAGTTTTGCGAATAGTGACCCTGCAAGATCCCCTGTCTGCAAAATCTTACTCTGTGTCTAAAACCTCTCATGACACATCATCTTTAGATGTGAGATGGTGTCAAACTTCAGTCTTTGAAGTCTTGTCAAAGTATTGTAGTGTATCTTCTTCTTCTTTCAGCTGTTCCCTTTAGGGGTTGCCACGGTGGATCATCTGCCTCCATCTAACCCTATCCTCTGCGTCTTTTTCTCTCACACCAACTGACTTCATGTCCTCTTTCACTACATCCATTCTAGTGTGTGATAGGCATTAATTGCTAACGAAGCAGCATGGATTCCTTTAAATCCTTTAAAATGCATCAGACTTAGCACCAACAATAAAACATTATTATGAACCATGCATTATTATAGATGCATTCATATGTATCTCACTTTACTAAACACATGCTATGATAACTTATGATACTGCATGGACTATAATAGCTTTCTATGAGTCCTCACTACAGTTGATGAGGTGTGTGTAGGTGAGTATGGGTATTTATAATGCATTATAAGCCCCATCAGTCAACTTCTAGTTTATAACTAGTCAAGAGCATCCATAAGACACTTGACACTTAGAATTCATTATAAGTCACATCTATAATGTTTTATGACTGTTGATATAGTGCATCAGTAACCATTATGTGCCTTTATGAGTGCAGTTTTGATATCTGTTGACTTTTTAAGAATAGAGGGAAGCATTTCTGATGTAATGGTCACTTTGTATTCATAGCAAAAAAAAAAACAACAAAAACAACAAATACAGTCTGACATCACAGACAATCTAGGGAGACAAAACATGTCGTCACATTTTCTTCATTCATGTCAGTTTCTTATGCTCCTGTATTGTTCTTATGTATTTAGCAGTCTTCTGTGGTTTTTAGACCGTACTAATCAAATTGTAAATACTCAGCCACAGTGAGATGATGATTGATATGCATTTATCCAAACTAATGCTCTTTAGAAAGGATCCCTGTGAGTACAACTGTGAGTGTATTCAGGCTGCACTGGTCACAGTATAAGAGATGTATACAGTGGTTAAAGTAGGGGTATAGCACCAGTAAAACCACAGTAATGAGTTGCATGTAAACATGTCACTAAACCTGAAAGATTACATGTGTACTGATGCGTGGAATCAGATCAGGAAGTGCAGACGTTATTGTAGCTGAAAACATGTAAAGGCTTCAGAGGTTTTTGGAACAGTGCAAACTCTTCCTGCCTGTTTCTTTAACCTGGTGTGTTGTATTTAATCAGTGTAAGACTGCTGAGGGCCTTTTACACACTCAGTACTGCAGGAGGAAGCACTGAGCATCCTGTGTTCATCTGAAACATCCTCTTTTCTCCCACAAGTTAGTTTCCACTGACATGTTGCACAAATATTCAAATAAACACAAGAAGTTTGTGCTCTAAAAAAAAAAAAAAAAAGGATCAGCACTCAGTGAATCACCTCCTAAGCCCTACGATAAGCTATTATGGCAAGGCTTAACTATACAGACCAGTGAGCAGTGATAACTAACATGTCTTTGGGGTCATCGGGTGGGAACCTCCTTTCACCAGTGTTTCGTCTAGTTGGTCCCACGACACCTCCAGGAGGCTGGACAGTGATCTCTGGCGTCCCAGAGACACTCCCCTAATGCCAGGTCTCACTGCTCCTCACACTAACCGAACAACCTCCTTTACCTTACCTATATAAGCTTAAGAGGAGGAGGTAGACCCAGGGAAGGAAGCCTTGTTAGGCTATCACACTCCCCCGCCGGGTAAGGCTGTACAGTCTACCTCCCCAAGACGAGCCCTCACAACAATGACACCTCCAGGAGGCTGGACAGTGATCTCAGCCCAAACAGCACTGCCACCTTCAACCAAACCCAGGCTCCGTTTATGCGAGCTCCAGGCAAAAGCAATGCTGATACTACCTTTACTAGCACATTCACCATACTCTATTTCACACGCTACATAGCATAACTACAATGTAAGCTAAAGTTAAAGGAGATAAATGAACTCACAGGATCAGCAAACACACTCACTTTGCAGCATGGTCTCAAACAAAATGGATTCAAATAGGCCACTCCCACACTTAAATAACCTTCCTCTTCCTGGATTTCCTCCTGATGGACTAAGAGTCTCATCCTACTCTCTAATGTGCTATGTGTGAGCTCAGTCCTGCGTGTTCTTTAATGAAGCAATAGGAGAAGATATTCGGTCTCAGTTAATGTAGTTTATTAAGCAGTAAAGGAATAAAATTACAGAGCTCTGGGTCTCAACTTCACGTCCCTGACGAACAACAAAGGTGTGTCAGTTCACGAAGTCTGACCTCCTGTCCTTTCCCTGACCCAGTATATTTGAGCGTAACAGAGTGTCATTGTGCACGCAAGGCGTTGTCCTCTTCTCATTGGCAGTTCCACTTCCTCCTTCACCACACCACGCCCCTGCCTCGTGTTAATCTGACTCCTTCCCGCTGGCGGTGGGGGCGTGGTTCCTGTTTTGAAAGACAAGAGAACAACACAACTCCCTACACGTGCTGTACCTTACTATCTGTATATCACTTTCTATTCTTTTTACCATATATGAAACTAATTATCTAAGCATTGCGGTATGTGCTCCTCAGACTTCATGTCTCTTCCTCTCCTGTACTTCTCCACTTCTGCAAAGCAAACACATTCAGATCAGCTGAAATCATCTCAGTATTCTCATTGTTCACACATCTAAAACTTATATAGTGAAACACAACTTATAGTAAAACACATAACATCATTCTATTCCCAACACTCCTTACTTACACATGGCTTTCTCAGCCCAAACAGCACTGCCATCTTCAACCAAACCCAGGCTCCATACATGCGAGCTCCAGGTAGAAGTAGTGCTGATACTACCTTTCCTAGCACATTCACCATACTCTATTTCACACACTACATAGCATAACTACAATATAAGCTAAAGTTAAAGGAGCTAACTGGACTTACAGGATCAGCAAGCACACTCACCTTGCAGCATGGCCTCAAACAAAATGGATTCCAATAGGCCACTCCCACACTTAAATACTTCCTCTTCCTGGATTTCTCCTGACAGGAAGTGGATCTCTCCACCTGATCTCAAGGAGTTATGTGCCCTGCTTAGTAGTTCCCCCTGCTGGCCCCCAGCTGACATTATTTCTTCTGTAATAGATAAACTGGCTGCATTTAATTGCTTCATCTGACATTTCCCTCACTGTCTTCCTCAAACTCTGTCCCCGCACTCCGAGTTCCCCCAGGAGCGAGACAGTTGATCTTGCTATGAATCCCCTACACCCCACTTCCACTGGACAAATCCTAGTCTTCCATCCTCGCTGCTCAGCTTCTGCTCCTAAGTCTGCATATCTAAGCTTTTTTCTTTCATAGGCTTCTTCCACTGAGTCTTCCCAAGGAACTGTCAGCTTAATGAAATAAACTATCTGTTGACTCACTGACCACAACACTAAGTCAGGCCTCTGCCTGGTACAGACTATTTCCTGAGGAACAACAAGCTTTCCCCCTAAATCTACTGGCATTTCCCAATCACAAGCACCTTCTAGGCGGCCACACCCTTGCCTCCTCACTAACTTATCCCTTCTGTATTTCTCTCCCTCACAGACAAACTGAATTACTAAGCTCCTATCCTTAACACCTTCTGAATTCACCTGTCTTCGTTTCCCTTCGATGCCTGCAGCTAAACATTTCAACACCTGATTATGTCGCCATGTATATCGGCCTTGTGACAAGCTAACTTTACAGCCTGACAAAATATGCTTTAAAGTTGCGGTACGTGAACACAATGGGCATGATGGGTCCTCATTTACCCACAGTTTTAGGTTCTGGGGGGTTGGTAAGACATCATATGTAGCCCCTACCAGGAATCTAATACGATTCTCCTCCATACTCCACAGGTCTCTCCAACTAAGCTTCCTCTTCTCTACACTTTCCCAATTCAACCACTGTCCCTGTTTAGCCTGGGCCACTACCTTTGCACCCCTTACTATCTCTTCCTGTCTGCGTATCTGTTCTACAACCAGCTTTCTTTTATCTTTGAGGCCTGCTTTATTCCATACCGGTTTGCCTGAGCCAAGCCCCAGGCCTCCCCGGCCAAACTGAACATTACCTACAATCTCTGCATGTCTAAGAGCTGTCTCTGCCTCCTGAACTGCCGATCTTGGATTCCACTTCCTCCCCTTGGTTGGATTTGGAACCACACTCCTAACTACCACGTCCTTACTCCCAGATAACAAGAGCTCTGTCCTGACCTTGGTACATTTAAATTCCTCTGTTAAACTAGATACTGGCAGCTGAAGTATCCCTTTTCCATACAATGCAACACTACTTAGGCACCTAGGAGCGCCCAACCACTTCCTAATGTAGGAGCTAACCGACCTTTCAATTCTCTCCACAACAGATATTGGAATTTCATAAATTGACAGTGGCCACATTAACCTAGGATATAGCCCAAATTGCAAACACCACAACTTCAACTTTCCTGGAAGTTCTGATTTATCTATTCTATCCAATCCTTCAGCCACATCTTTTCTAAATTTCACCACCTGTTCCTTATCATTCAACTCTACATTGTACAACCTACCTAAGCTCTTTACTGACTTTTCCCTAATTGTTGGGATGTCCTCATCATCTATGACAAACTTCCTATCACTTAACTTCCCTCTACATATCGAGATGCTTCTAGATTTATTAGGCTTGATTTTCATGCTGGCCCACTTGAGCTTCTTATTTATCTTCTCTAGTAGCCTCTTTGTACATGGCATTGTTGTGGTCACCAGTGTCATGTCATCCATGTAAGCCCTAACTGGTGGAAGATGCAACCCATTCTGCCATCTCTCCCCACCTACCACCCACTTAGAAGCCCTGATGATTATTTCCATTGCCATAGTAAATGCTAATGGAGAAATTGTACACCCTGCCATGATGCCTATTTCTAGCCTCTGCCAACCTGTTGTGAAACCTGCCGTACTTAGACACAACCTAATATCCTGAAAATATGCTTTCACTAAGTTAACAACTACCTGTGGCACTCTGAAGTAGTCAAACGCACTCCAAATGAGGCTGTGCGGTACTGAACCAAACGCATTTGCAAGATCTAAAAATATTACATGTAGGTCCCTTTTGTTAATCTTCGCTGCCTGAATCTGGTGCCAGATCATGCTAGTATGCTCTAAACACCCTGAAAAACCTGGTATTCCTGCCTTCTGCACCATAGTATCTATTAAGCTATTCCTTTCTAAGTAGCTAGCTAGTCTCTGCGCTACTACACTAAAGAAATATTACATTTAAAACTGAGGCAAACTGAGACTAGACTGAATGTTGAGAGCATTCTGTCAAGAGCTGAGCATGAGCTAAATTGTCACTGACAGAGGATAATCTGTGGTGGCTGCTGTACCTCTGACACCACCCTCAGGTCAAACAAAGTAATATTTTATGTCTTAATTTTCATCCTTCCAATATTTTTGTGTGGAATGATCACTACATCCTCACAGCATGGATACAGATTTTTAGTCTTATTGTGGAGGAAGAATCATTTATGTTTGTCTTACACACCCAAAGTAATGCTTAATTACTTAATGAAATATTTACATTACTCAAAACTGTCAACTGTGATTTATATTACAAACATGGCAGCAGAATAAACCATTTAAATGCATCAAAAACCAAATATAAGTATATGTAAATTCAATAAGTAAATGTCCTGTTACCTTCACAGATTTGTGTTATAAAGGGTGTGTGTGTGTGTGTGTGTGTGTGTTTGATCTTTTGCAGTAGCTGAAGGCCTCTGTTCACTTCTTCTCCTCTTCCTGAAGTGTTTACAACCTGTCCAATATGTTCATCTTCCTTCTTCCTGATCTTTGACAGTTTCTCAGAACTTTTGAATGTGCCAATGCTTTAAAATGACAAAGTAATCCAGATGACTCAGTGTAGCTGCTTGTTTAAAGAGACTCCTGGTGGTGAAGCTGTTTTAGCAGCATTTTAGCCACTAATACATTTAATGACACCTGCAACTGATTCACTATTTAAAAAGCTTCACATGAACTCAACATCACTGAAGTTAAAATAAAGCTCACAATACATAGTGTCACTTTATATGTCTGAGAGTTGATTTTATTCAATTCAACAGTAAACCAGTGAAGTTTAGAAATGAGTGTGACAGAGTGCTCCGTGGACGGCTTTGTGTGGTTTGGTTCACATCCACTCTCAGGGGCCCCTGGACACAAGAGGAGTCCTGCCCTGAAACAAGAAACACATCTTTGTGTTATATATGAAGGAAATATAATACAATGTCTGCTGTCAGCATCAAGGTTATTTAACATCCTGTTGTCCTAATGGACTGTTAAGTGTGGGCCTGCAGACTGAATCATCTCTAATGTCACATTATTAATCTGTCACAGGTTATTTTAGTGTAGTAAACATTCACAGGCTTCATCTGTCACACTGACTATAATACAATATATGTCAACAAATTAGCTATAAGAAATATCATCAGCATCTGTGGATGTATTGCTATTTGTGTAATGTTAAGATACTTACTTAGTGGACTGAAACACAGACGACCACTTCTCTCCAGCAGTCATGTCAAGGTAACTGTGGATGTGCTGCAGGAACACTGAGTCTGGGTCTTTCTTCTTTGCTACTTCCTGTGTGAACATTGGAGCTGTGCATAATCCTGCAGACTGATAGTAAGACAGATAAAATAAGTGATAATATAAAGATAAACAGCTTCATATGTGGCCAGTTTACACAATAACATACATCACTTTTTTTATGTTTCTATAAGTCAGAAGCTCAAACTCACCTTTTAGTCCACAGTGAACAGCAGCAGCTCAGGTGGTGGAGAAAGATAAGAGTAAAGTCAAAAATGGTCAATAAAACAAAAATATCTTCGTAAAATAATTTTTTTAAAGAAACAAAAAAAGTGAGCTCACACTTATTTAACAAGTTATATATAGATAAACAGGCTCCTGCACATTAATTACATGTCTTTATATTAAATCTTTTTCTGAGTTACTTTTTTCTCACTCGGAAATTCATACTCACTTTTTTTTCGTCTGTGGTGAAGAGCAGCAGCTGGTATTCAGCTCATCCAGTCGCTCTCTTCAGCTCACCTCCGCCTCTTCGCATCAGACTCCTCCCCGGCGCTGTCGTCTCTGGTCGTCTTCCTGGAGGAGCCGATGCCAGGAACCTCGACCTCCTCGTCAAGTCCAACGACGTCGATCTCAGACTCCCCATCCTCTTCAGGTTCCACGTACCTGTTCCTAGCAAGAATAGCCTCAACAGCATCATCAATGGGTTCACCATAGTGATTAAGATGAGGCTCAGCAGGAGGGACAGCAGGAGCAGCATCAGCAGAAGCAGCCAAAGGATGAGGAGCAGCAGGAGGGTCAGCGTGAGGGAAAGCAGGAAGAAAAGCATAAGGAGCAGCAAAAGGATGGGGAGCAGCACCAGGGAAAGCAGGGGGAGCATAGAGGTAGGGGTAAGGAGTATAGGGATAAGCATAATAAGCAGGATAGGGAACAGGGTAGGGAATAGGATAGGGAACAGGATAGGGAGCAGGGTAGTATGCAGGGAAAGGTGGGAGGTGCTGCTCACACTCTACATTACCATCCTGAGGCTCAGCCTCCTGAAGCCTGTCCACGACATCCACCCCGACAGGGACTGGGTCATCGGGGGGGCTCTCAGCAACAGGGCGCACGGTGCTCAGAGGCCACAGGAAGCCAACTGAAGAAAGAAAAAAATATTTAAAAAACGTTACACTCTCCACTTCATAAAACAGACTGAAACATTCACAAGCACTGGAATATAATCAGTATAGACACTCCTTCATAGTTTACATGTGACCCTGTACTCTTAGAGATATGGAGGTGGTTCAACAGCTTATTAGATGAGATTCAACAATTCAGCTGTTTCACTTTGTCTGTCGATGTTTAACAGATTATCTGTAGAGTATATGTGACAATTCATGAACATACCCACATACTGTCAGAATAACTTTGTTTTCACTCAACCTGTGCAGCATGGGTTGATTGAATAGTTCAAGTTCAACTAAATTACTCTGACAGTATGTAGTAAATTGTCACATTTATTCTTTAGATAAGCAAAACAGATGAATTGTTGAATTTTAACTAATAAGCTGTTGAAATGTTACAAATACACTATAAACTATCTGTAGACAAACTGTCCAAATAAAGTGTTACCCACAATTCTACATAATAACTTTGGAGTCAGAACAGGCCACAAGCTTGTCATGTTGCGTCATACATCGCCAAAATGTTTGAGCGCACAGACCTGTGTGCGCAATGAGGCACGCATTTTGAGGAATTTGTGAAAATATGTTCACTAATGTGATCAATTTTTTTTTTACTTAAAAACATCTCCGGATACATTTCAAGCAGCAACCTCAAGTATCCACACAGAGGAGCGGGCCCTGGTTTGTTTACATCTGCGCGTGCTGACGTGCTGACGTTTGCTCCTAAACGTTCCATCGTCTCCATGGCGCACAAGATAAACTCATTTTTGGCATTGTTCAAAAATTGGCCCGGTCGCCATCTTTACCTCCGACAAAATATGGACAATTCAATCTCCTCAAACAATATTAACAGTGTTTTCAAATCACTACACAATTATTAACACCTTCCACACCTGTCCCGCCAAACTCAGCACATGTTGAGTGTACTCAAATAGCAGCACCCTCACCAGATTATAATAATCATATTTACACCGAGTAAACACCAAATATCACCAAAAACCTTGTTTTCCTAACATGCCGACTAATATTACATTGACCGTTACAGTTTAGTCCACAATGATATAATAATATCAGGCTAACAACAACAATAGTAGCTAATAAGAGTAATGATAACAATTTACAATAATTAAATGCAAATTTTGTACTAAAATTCTCTTTTAATGATTTAAGCAACATCAATAAAAGGCTAAATTTGACAGGACATTAAAAGATGTCTTACCGGCAAAGGAAGTGATCCACCGCCTGACTCGGGCCAGCAGGTGCTCCATCGCGGGGGGTCCGGACGCCATCTTTCAGCAGGTAGGTACAGCTGGAGTTATCTCTCAGTGTTTTCTTGAGGGTTTTGTAAGGCTCGCAGGTCAACTTGTATCAAGTCTCAGTGCAAAGGGGAGATTTCGGAGAGGCCTGCAGCTTTTATATGACCTCGGTAGAATGCCTATGGCAAGCCGTTTTAACATTTAATCACTAAGTCCGACTATCCGGAATTACCATTATAGATATCTATAACGTCATTTTGACTAGTAGTAATGTCATTGTGACTAGTATGAATTTTAATTTAAGATATCTGTAACGTCATTCTGACTAGTCAACAGACAGTTTTGAAAATGATAACTAAACCAGCTGATATAGGAGGTTCTATAGTGGTCCTGAAAACCATTGACTATGTTAATGAGGCTATGAGACAACTAAGTAACTCTGCTTTTTATCAGCCGCTGTCCAGTAACCCTGTCTTCTCAAGTAGCAACAAATATTTGCCAAATTTTCCTGATATCTATAATGACATGAGAAAGATATCATAATTGTGTAGCAGTGACAGGACTACTCATACTCTTTACTAAGTAGCTCAGTACTAAGTAAAAGTAGCAATAACAGAGTGTAAAAAAACCCCACAAGTTTCAAATTAAAGTCCAGCATTTAATATTTTACTAAAGTAAAAGTACAAAAAGGCACCATGAAAAATTACAACAAAATAAAACATATACCAGTTTAAAAACATACATCTTCCACTCACTCTAATGTCTCTCCAGCTAATGTCCATTGATGGCAGAAACACATTAGCACAACAGAAATGCTAAAAGAAAATGAAATGACTTTAAATGCATCTTCAGTGTCCATGTACGTAAAAGCACATTAACAACATTATACATCAGCATGAAGCAAATAAAAAACAATTACTGTGTGCGCCTCTAGGACCATGTGTACAATACTGTCACTCTGGAGTCGTATATTCTTCATCTGCAACCATGTTACTCTGACCCACAATGCTACTGACCTTTGACATCACCACACAACATCCCATTTCCCACAATGCCGTCAATTAGACTGTGGTCCTGTTACACTCTGCATTAAGTAATGACCTTACATAAAAGGCAATACATTTTTTACCACACATTTTTAGGTACCTTTTAGACACATTTTTAACAAACGTTTTACCTTTTTAACACCTTATTTATTAAATTTTTATCACCTTTTAATGATTTTGGGAGCTTGCATGATTATGAATTTATATCTGAAACATACAAAATAAACACTTACACACTAGACTACACTAAGCATTAATATATAAAAACACATAACCTCTTAACTGTAGTAGAGGCCCTGTTTTTAGACAGCAATTTTAATGACATTGTTTCAAGAGGTCTGTAAAATTGCATTGTAATGTAATTTAACAATGACAGTGACTAAAAAGCAATAGCTGGTCATGGATGGATTAATGAACAGGCCTACCAGGCACAGTACTGGTGGCCCAAAGGGTCAAAATTCAATTAGAATTAAAATTCAATAAAAGGATTTTACATTCATTTCTATATTGTTCTGAATCAGTGTCACCTCCTGGTCATAAGGTCTCTGATCTGACATCCAAACTATCATGTCTGTCTCTTACAGTAAACATTTTACAGATGACCACTTTCAAAAGACAGTTAGACTAAAAACAAAAAAAAACATTGATGCTGCACTTTTTTCCATTAAATTTGAGCATAAATTGTACTCAAATCCATGTATCAATACCACAACGAAAACATATTTCCTTAAATGTTATACAGAATGCTACAGTTTATCTGATCATCTTTGGAGAACAGGCTTGTTGTAAGAATAGACCTGTGTTATAATATTTGACAAATGAAAGTATGGAAACCCTTTGACATGCAGGAGGTGTGACAACGCTCTGATTGCTTGTTTCTCTGGCAGCTGAAACATTGCAGGGTTGTGCTGCTCTCTGGTGGTAACAGAAGGAAAGACAGTTTAAGGTTAAAGATTCAGTGCACTGCTTGGTAAATAAATCCCAATTTGTGGTAGATATTGGGTTGCAGTGTTTTTTCATCCTCACACTTTTAAGTAAAAAGTTTAAGTTTAAGTAGTTTTATTGTTTTATGTTTCAAGCCTGATAAACATCCACAAATCAGATCCCAAATATTAAATAAATGTGGATAAAGATACGAAGCTGGCTTCATTACTGAAAATGTCTGTTTCTCTTTTCATGAGAATTTTATCAATTAATTGTACATGTACTGACTTTAAAAAATGGAAAAACATAATAACATAAACATAATAATTCCCGTCATTCACAGCTGAAATAACTGTTATGATCCTAAAGTTGTTGTCCACTGTGATACTCGGTTGCACACACTGTCACATCTAAAAATGTACGATAGCCCTTAAATGATAGTCTTGTTGACAACAGCTATAGCAGCTGAGGTCTTTAATGCCAACCGGTCGCTGTTTTATGGACACAGAAGAAGAGGGGCGTTTAATCACAGTAAAGTGCAAACAGCATCAGGCAACACATACAGAAGAACAGAACTCATGAGATACAAGAAAAATCAACAGTAACAAAAGAAGAGCAAAATACAAGAGAACCAACCAAAAGACTCTGATGAACCCACACTCACCCAACAGAAACATGGACTGATCTCACTGCCCGATGAAGCAGTCATTTTGTTTCACAGAGCAGGACCAAAGTAACTAGCGGCACCCTCACCAGATCTGGATCTTATTCTAGGTATACAGGGAACTCTCCACCTGACGGCCTCAGAGCCCTGACTGACTTGAGTCAGTCAACAGCTCAGAAATGCACCAAAAACCCAAACCACTACCTTTTCCCACCCACATGGAACAGGTTCTGTTCTGGTTCCTGCACCTAATTGGACCCTTTTTAATTTCGTCTGAATTGGAAGCCGAAAAGTCGGTTCCTAGCTATAGCAAGTTTTTCTTGACCTGAAGTGCAAAATGGACAACATAAGTGGGTGTTTTATTCCACAGGGTAAAAAGAAAGGATGCAGTATTGCACAAATTAGTCTCCTCCGTCTTCTTATCATAAATAGTTGCTTCATGCTTGGTCTTTGGGTAAAAACAAATATCTGTAATAACAGAACAAAAGCTGGTCGGTAATCAGTGTCATCCACCATCTTGCTACTGCTGACTACTTCCTTTGTGCATTGTGTTGACACCGTCTGTTGAAGACACGTCCTTGTAACCATTACAATGGTTACAGTGGTTACTGGTGGAAACACAGACTGGTTCACTAGATAGCACCAAGGTTCCAAAAATCCTGAGCAGAGCCAGTTTAAGAACCAGAGCTAATTTGGTGGAAAAGGGGTGTAAGTGTATTAGACTACTGTTACAACTTTAAAACTGATTGTGTCGCACTGAGAGCCTATGAAGTCTTAAATACTGAAACTACAGTATATGTTTGGCTTTGTGTATACATGTAGCCTCAGTCAGACAAATGTATGAACCTGTTACTTAGAATCAGTCAGCTAGAGATTTAAATCCTGATATGATATGCTTTTTCAAGTAGTTAAAAGCTGGTTGTGTTACTGACATGACTTTCAGTGTAAAGATCAGAGTCCAATATGACTCAGAGGTTCCTGGTTTCCTTATTATATCTTCTACTAGTATCTCAGTGTTTATTTCAATGTAAAACATATCCAGAGTCCAGTGACTGATGTGACTGAGCAGCTTGTTTATTGGACTCAGGTGACCAGAGGAGATGAATGAGCAGTTGTGTGTTTTCACCATATGACTGACAGCAAGGATTATGTGTCCTTGTCCAACTTCTGTGTAAATACTGAATGTTCAGGTAATATTAATATTAGCTACTGCAACTATAGTCACAACCAAAAGAGACAAATCTATGACAAGTGGGAACTTTATTGAAAAGCAATACATTTAAATCTGCTATTCATTCATAGAAAATACAAAGGTACCATCATCAGGCCCTGCAGCTGGCTGTGCCGTCAATACTCTGCTGAGCCCTCTGACAGGAGACACCATTTTCTAAACCTGACTGATGTATCTTTAAGCTGCCTTTAAATCCTTCAATCATCCAAGCAGAGTCAATACTCTGCTGCTTTATATCTACATGGTATCTGCTCAGGCTAAACTACAGTGGCTGGCCTCACTGGCTTGATGGAAAACTTCATGAGTGACATGTCCTGCTCAGTTGTCCAACCACCATCACTGTCTTTTAAAAAACAGACAAGCAACACATTGTTGCATTAATGTAAATTGATTAATAAATATATAATACAATAAACATTAAACATACATTTACAATGTGAAATAAAACGATTACATTTAAATATCAAACACATAAAGTGTACTTCTTCACTTTTACAGCAGGAAGCTTTCTTTCAGTCTCTTTTAGTTCTGTGAAGCTTTATAATATGACACATATCAAAGTGTTCACTTTGTTTTTCACAATCAGGTGTCTGGATTCAGTCTCAGACAGAGCTCGTAGTTGTTGTCAGGAGCTGTAAGGTCAGAAACAAAATTTCAATGTGAAATTCCTGAAGTCTCATCTTTCTCTGAACATTTAGAAAAAATAAATGCAGGAAACAGTCTTGGAAAAAAAAAATCATCTGCACAATAACTTGAAACACTTTTTAATCTGCAGCATAAAGTGTGTTTTAGATCAGTTGAAATAGAATAAAAGTAAGTTTTACTTACGAGGTGGGGGACTTTTGGCTGAAATCAGGAATAAAAGACAAATCAGTTCAGTTACAGCTGTAAATGCCAGAATATCTTCTGTCACCTTTTCCTCACTGAATGTGTTCCCCTCTTCTACTCACTCTGACTCAAAAATAAATCCATTCTACCCTTTTGTTTCATCCTGACTTTATTTCTTTACTGATCTCTTCTCTCCCACATCATTGTGGTATAGTCACATTATCATGACTAACAGGCTCTGAGCCTTGAGACGCTTCCTGTTGGTTGCTTCAAATCATAGGTGCAGGGAACTGATGCTTATTTATTCAGTTCAAATGCAACCTGGATAACAGAACTGAAAAAGTCAGTTTAGCAGATGATGTTTGCATTTTTCTCTCTCACCTGTCTTCCTTTTGTAAACAATGAATGCAATGGCAGTGATGAAGACGAGAGCAAGAACAGCCACTGCAGCAGTGATGAGGACGGTCACGTTTCCAGGCCTCTCTGTTGAACAAACAAACAAACAAACAAAACTTGTTTTGTAGGTTTCATCATTGCCCTTGTTCTGTATTAATTCTGAGTTCAGTAAAGAATGGACAGGCAGCACAAAGCTGTCACTTGTGTGGTAAAGACAATGTGATGTATAAAATTCTTTCAAACTTTCTATGACTTTGTTAAGTCCTGTTAAGCTTACATGATCTGACCGGTGATCCTGGGTGAGAATGTGCATTGGTTTGATTACATTCTTTAACTGCCTTATTATTATTAGTTCTTAACTTCCCTCAGTCTTACCCCAGTTGGTCCTGATCACTGCTTTGTCCAGTTTGGTGATGATGTCATCCTTCACACCAGAGAGATGAAACACACAGTCGTATCTCCTCCAGTCTTCAGGTGGGACTGATGAAAGGTTCAGGTCAACACTCATCTGGAAGGTTCCATCATGATTGGGGAGGATCTCTCCGTGGTCCACGTCCTCATGAATCTCCTCTCCATCTTTCCTCCAGAACATCATGGCGCTATATGGGTAGAAACCTGTAGCGTGGCAGCTGACTGGAGAGGAGGGAGACTTCTGGAGGAGAGACACTGAGGGAAGGTCTGCAGAGAGAGAGAGAGTTTTTAAACACTCATTTATTCAAATAAAATTGTTCTTCATTTACAATAGTTGGTAACAAAGACAATGGGAGTCTGTCTGGGATAATACACATTTAATTTAGCTCTTGGCAGTGGGGCAGCGGTCATGCACTTATGGGAGATTTGGGGGTTTATAGCTGTCATTTGCCTCTCCTGATGGCGCGCCCCTGACTATGAGGCCTATAAACCCAGTACACTGCACACATATTCATACAGATGGAAACCAGATGGCATGGAGAACTACCAACATGCATCTGAAAATCCCCATTATTAAATCTTTTTTTTTCTTAGTAAAATGTTTCCCTAAAATAATGATGATGATAAGCCTGTTGAAGACAAAATTAATATTTTTTTGATTAATTAGCATTATTATAAAATTTGAAAACCAACACAAATAAACAATAACAAATGGTTTGACAGCTATTTCAACAGCGGCTGGAGCCTATCACAGCTGACATTAGGCGAGATGCTGGGTACACCCTGAACAGGCCGTCAAACTATCACAGGGCTGACCACTAAATTTAAATTGGCTGTACTCTGACTTTTTAAAATAATTCTAGTACTTTCCCTGGCATATGGAATAAATAACATTAATTTATTATTATTTTAACCTGGAAAAGCTTTTCAAAAAAAAAAAAAAAAACAGTTTTATCAATGACCAAAATGTTATGAATAAATGCTGGATTGGATTCCTACTAAACTCTGCTACAACAGAATACAAAAATACCCTCAACACACCTTTTCTAAGTCCCTCCTCTTTTCCTTCTGGGCTCCAATATCACAACAATTTATCGATAGCCAGAAAACGTTCATTATATCTGTAAGAATATGTGTCACCCTGAACTAATGAATGTAAGTTTCTACAATAAGGAGACTAACGTCAGGTTAGGACCATGGTCTGTACTCAGTAATAAATACATAGAGCACTTCACTGATCCTTTGACAGGGAAAAGGGGACAATTAGAATTAATCTTAAAATTCACACTCCAATTACAATCTGGCTAAAAATCTTCCAATTTGTTTTGGAACCAATAATTTTCTATGGTAGCCAGATTTTGGGACCAACATTTAATCATGAATTTGACAAATTGGACAAAACAAGTTCTGCAAAAACTCACTGCATGTCCAGTGAAAGAAACCAAATAATGCCTGTAGAGCAGTACCTCATACTGAAACTGCGAAAGAGCAATTAAATTTTACAATCACCTGAAAAACAGTGACCCAGAACAATTCATATTCATTGTAATGTAACTGAATATCACAGACTGCAGTGTTTTTGTGTACATTGTTGTTCCATCATGAAACTATGTCAGGTCATGTGATTCTACCTGTTCTCAGCAGGACGCTCCTCCCAAAGTTCAGATGCTTCCTCAGCCATTCAGGACAAAACTGGGTGAGGTAATTCTTCCAAAGCTCATTTCTGGCTCTCTGTCTGTCCCAGAAGTGTTTGGTGATGACAGCTTGTGGTTTTGAAGCCACCCATGACTCTGTGTCTAAGTCAAATGTTAGGAAGTCTGCTCCATCATAACCATACTGTTGATACCCATGAACCCTTTCAGTCTCATCATCCCATTCACAACCATGCATTTTCTGTAGAATGTGGACACCTGAGAAAGACAGAGACGAAGACAAAAAACAGAGTGAGATCACAGCCCAGTCATCTATTATCAGTTGATATCACATGTTTACCACAGAGACACACTCAGACACCAGAACAGAGGATCTACACCTTCTGCTGTTACTGGCATGATGAAAGCCACTTACAGCCAATCACCATCTGGACAGTGTGGACGTCTTAGAGAGAGACACAGAGGCAGAGACTGCTGGAAACACAGTGACACCCTGACACATACTTTTTGAACCACAGAGACACACTGCCTCCACTGCGACTAACAGCCATTTGAATACTGATAATACTCATCTGATACTGTCAGGTGGGAAGGACACACTGTGGTCAGTACAGCAGAGTCGTGCTGTTAAACTCTTTGTGATCTGAATGAGACATTCACCTCGTCATCCTGTCAGCCAGCTTCATTAAAACACATTGCTACTCCACTCCTTTAGTAAACCAGGCAGAGTTTTATGGACCACTTTACTGTTGACAGCTCAGTAAAATTATTCTGATCTCATCTAGTGGAGATAAACTGTTAATGATCTCTGTTGGTTATTATGGGATGGACAGAAACACTGTATCAGTGTCGTATAGCAGAATCCAGTCGTCTCAGTCTCAGTAACGTTTGTGTATGACTGTGTATTCAGGAGAAACAATTACATACTTCCAGTTTGGTTTAAGCGCTGCTTCAAAATGTGGAATTCTTCTTTAAAGACTTGCTGGTACACCCTACACTCCTGTGTGTACAACTGCCAGTACTGTGGATCCTCTTCTTTTAATTTTTCCATCCAGTCCTGTTTGGCTAATGCTGTCTTGATTCTGCTGTCACAGTAACCCGCCTGAACATCATCAATCAGCATAACAGCCACAACCTCTGGGAAGTTGTGGGACTCTGGGACTCCAGAGGATGCAGTGAAGAAAACCTTCATAGAGTGCTTTGCTGGAAGACAAACAAGTTTTCAGTTTTTTTTTTTTTTAAATTACATGCACATATTTAATGCCAGAACATTATTACTACTAATCATAAGTTTGTTGAAAAACATTATTTGGATTTTAGTTCAATCAAAATGTGCCAAAAAAAGAAAATAAAACAGTAAGACCCTGTTTCTGTGTTTAATCATTTATTGGAAACTGTGCAAGATTCTAATAACTCCATAAGAAACCCAGCAGTTACAGGACACATCTCACTGTGTTATCACTAATGTATTCAGTATGATTCAGACAGTCTAGTCAAGTAGAAAGTGAAAGTGAAACTAAATTACAAACGTGCCCTGGAGACGAGCTTTTTTTATTCCTGGGATGGCGAGGGTATGACCCGCCCTACTCTGCCTCTGAATGGCTCATACTTATATTCTTACCCTTACTGTCACCAATCACAATCCTCATGCCTAAACCTAAGCAATGCAACCCTAGCCTTGCGTCACCAGGCTCTTCATATAAAGTGCCGTAGAAGGCAACGACTACGAGCCAATGAGAGAAGGAGTAGGGCGGGTCATGGCTTTGCCATCATAGGGAAAGGAATAGCGGTCCTGGAGCAAAATACTCTCTGTATTTGAAGTAAAGCGTTAAAATATGATCTTACCTGGAGATGAAACATGACAGAAGAGAAGCAACAAAAGTAACTTTATCATCTTGTTTTGATAAAGACTTGTGGGTAAAGGACCGAGCTGGTCCAACTGTTATGTCCTCTGTTCATGCAGTGCCTGTGGGAGTGTCTGCTCCGACTCAACTCAGTTAGGGACTGTACCAAACTTACTCTGGTGGGGAGGGGGGTGGAACTCCTGTTTCATTAAAAAAAAAAACAAAGCAAGACCATGTAGCATTAAACCATGTCAGACCATCAAGACCATGTGGTCAATTCTGTAAACACAAATACCAAAAAAGCATCTTAGGAATGTATGGGCAAATTAAAATAGGTATCTGATATTGGATACTTCTACTGTTATTATACACATATGATTATTGTCACATCTGTATACTATCATAATATATATATATATATATATATATATATATATATATATATATATATATATATATACATTCAACATATTGTACCACAAAGGCTGTAATTAGAATTATAATATTATTACTTTAATTAATGTTGTTGTAAGCTATTATCATTACAGTCTGTCCTGCATCTCTCTCTCTGTCTCATTGTGTCATATGCATTACTGTTAATTTATTATGTTGATCTGTTCTGTATGACATCTATTGCACGTCAGTCCGTCCTGGAAGAGGGATCCCTTCTCAGTTGCTCTTCCTGAGGTTTCTACCGATTTTTTCCCGTTAAAGGTTTTTTTGGGGGAGTTTTTCCTTATCCGCTGTGAGGGTCATAAGGACAGAGGGATGTCATATGCTGTAAAGCCCTCTGAGGCAAATTGTGATTTGTGATATTGGGCTTTATAAATAAAATTGATTGATTGATTGATTGATGTTTATAGCTATAATTAAATTAGTGCTGATACATTAACCTGTATATTCACATTTTGTTGTAGTTGTAGCATTATATAATAATGTACGTATATAGTGCTTGACATTTTATAACATCACATCCAAAATATATCATGGTATTACAGATTTTTTTGCATTAAAGTTTTTTATCTGATCTTCTCTTACAACATGTAATCCGTAAAGTAACAATGTATTAATGATAAAATGAAATAATAAAAAATACAATAGTTTCTTTGACACGTAGTGGAGCACAAATATAAAGTAACATATAATGGAAATGTCCAACTGTAGTACAAATACCTCAAAATTGTACTTGTGTGTAGTATTTAAGTAAATGTACTTTTATATTTTTTCACATTACATTTTCAGTTACCAACTACGCTATTCATTAACTCCGTAGATGAACTAATGCCATAACAAGATTATTAAGATGTTTCCACATTTTTATGGGTCAAAGGTGGAGTCCTCTATTGTCATCCGTCAATACAAAACTGTCAATCATTGTAAAAAATTCTGCTTCTCTTTTAATATTTATTTTGTTACTTCTGCTCATGAATCCATATCTAAATATTTTTTAATGTTAAGTGGCTGTTGTTGCAGATTCACTTAGGCTACTGTGGAAGCTGATAACACATTAACAAACACTGAGTGAATGAATGACTTTATTTTGAAACGAAACAAAACAAAACAAAACATAAAGAAATAAACAAGACAAGGATAGCAGCGCCTGAAAAGAAGTGGGTACAAGTAAAACTTATATGTCTCTTCCCCTTTCTTACATTTCTTCTTTTAACTCATATTATATCAACAATTTCCCAAATTTATTTACAACTATATAAAACTATCCCCAGTCAATTTACCACCCAATTAAACAAATAGGTAATAAACCCAGTTTATTTACATCCCAAGTACCACCCAGTGTTAAATAAATAAATAACACAAATAATGTTCAAAGCAAAAAACGATTTACTACCAGGAAACATTCAGGAATTGTTCAGTGAGCGAGAAAGGGGTTATAATCTAAGGGGTAAATCTAATACACTGCCATACGCACAACTAGGAAAAGTTTTTGTTTATCAATTTGTTGGGTGAGATTATGGAACAGCTTTACTGTGGAGTTGAAGGAATGCACAAATATGAAACAATTTAAAATAATGTACAAAAACACGGTGTTCACTATGTACAGGGAGGAAGGAGGTATTGAAAATCACTAGGTGTCATATGGGTTACTGGTTATTTGGCTGTTTTCTGTGAATTGTCTGTGTTCTGTGTTATCTTGTTTATTTTGTTATGTGTATGTGTGTGGCATTCTAGAGATAACAAATTATCAAATGAATAACATAAACATAAACAAATAACAATGTACTGTAAAATTACTAATATTAGTATTAGTTTCTAATGAATATTAGAAGATTAGTGGAGGTATATAGTAATGTATTTGTTACAAATATATTACGAGAATTATGAAGCTATTTAATAATACATTTAAAAAAAGTCATTTTGTATTGATATATAACTTAATCTATGACTGACATGGGATATTATATTTTCTGTAATTCAGGGGTGAGTATAGAAGTTTTACTACTTCTCACTCCTTTTCGAATATGTGCATTTATTTTTCACTCTGGCTATCATTTATTTATTTTTTTTTTTCATGTTCATTTGTTGTTATGCTTCTGTTATACTTACTTTCCTTGGTTTTATATTATTTGCATATATTCAAAATAATCTTATCAAAAATAAAAAATAAATAAAATAAATAAATAAATATGCACTCTTACGCAACCTTTCCTCACAGATATGTCCAAAAATATTTTTGTATAGTTTTTAAAGATTATTTTTTGGGGGCTTTTGCCTTTAATAGACAGGACAGTGTGAAATGGGGAGAGAGAGAGTTGAGGAATGACATGCAGCAAAGGGTTGCAAGCCAGAGTCGAGCTCGCGACCGCTGCGGTGAGGCATCACCTCTATACATGGGGCGCCGGCGCTATCCACTAAGCTACCGACACCCCTTTCGTAGAGTTTTCAAAAATGTATTTCTATTTGTGCTTTGTTTCAACTCATCAAGCAGCCCATTCCACAAGTCCACCCCATACACTGAAATACAGACTCTTCTTAGTTGTACAAACACATTGTTTTTTAAAATTCACAATCATTAACAGATTAAAATGACTACAAACTCAAAAATGAATACAAATAAAAAGCAAAAAAAAAGCTCAACTACACACACACACACACACACACACACTTAAAGTGCAGTACTTCAGAAAACAACAGATTCTAAAAATAGGAATTCATAATAGCAACAACAACAACAATAAAAAAAATGTTACAACAGATAGAGAGATAACATAAATTTAAATACACATTAAGAGATTACAGAGCAACTGCAGAAGATGTAAGAGGCCGAACAGTTTCATTTTGTACAAGCAGGCCAGTAATATATATATTTTATGTACAAGCACTAGGAATTAGTATTTTGTTTTATGATACACTGGAGAGACAAGAGTATAGCTGGGGTTCACTCCAGAGTCTTCAACAGTGTGTTTCTAGAGTGGAAACTTTACACAGAAGTCAGCTCAAGGGTTGGACTTCCTACTGATCACCATCAAAGACAGATGACTGCCTAGTACCTAATGATATAGACTAGATAAAGTCCAATACTAATAAGTGTTCCAGAGAGAGTCTGCAGGAACAGCTGGACAGTAGCATCACTTCTCTCCAGATGTTGATAGGAGAGGATTTTTCTCCACAGGTGTGCTTCTGTTAGCTCTGACTGTCACTTCAATGATCTTGTTTGTAGTGTAAATCAGTTCATGCTTGGCAGTCTGACTTATCCTGTAGGGGTATAGGGGGACAAATTATATACCGTAAAACTTAAATTAAAAGCTAATGGTGCGTTCCAGGCAGGCTTTTGAACTTGTAAGTCACGACTTCAAGTCACGAGTTACGACTTTGTAGTGTTCCAGGAAAGTTACGGCAAACTGCCAGTTACTTCCTGTTTAACGTTGAACATGGCGAACCGTTTGTTTGTGCTTCCCCATTATTTCTATCGCCAAAGGTGCCTGCTCCTTGCTCATTTGAGTGAAACGGAGGAGGAGAAACGGCGCATAAGATCACAGATGCTATTATACTTTTTATTTTACGTTATCTGTGTTTGGAAACGTATTTTGTATTGATTATTCTTGCACTGGAAACCAGCTGTTAGAACGGCTGCCAATAATGCGTTAACATTAGGGTTATTTTATGTCTATTTCTCACCATGTAAGTTATCACCTGCAGCAACACCGCATCCATGGGGCTGCCATTGTTGTATAGAGGAATAAGGTAATTGGTTTAGAGGGCTGTGTGACGTCAGAAAGCGTAACTGGGAGTACATCGATCTGGTACGAGTTCACGGGGGGGAAGTTAGAGGTTTGACTGCTGTTCCAGTGCACTTTCACGGGTTACGGGTTGTGAAAACACGAGTTACGGGTTGCCTGGAACGCACCATTAGTCCCAGCACCCAGTCCTTTTCACTAGCCCAGTGTGACTACACATTTTGACAAAAGCCTGTCTCAATTAGAGGCCTGGTCTGGTTGCCAAGCAGTTCATTTTTTAATAGATGCTCTTTGGATGTATACAACTGGGTTGTTGGCTACCTCAAATTATGTGTCCATTCCTCAATTAACCTGTAAGTTATTCATATTCCTTTAGTCCTAAGGGTCCTCAGACCAAAAGAATCAAAAGGGTTTTCATACAAATGAATGCAAGTGGTGAGTATTGTTTTAACAGAACAAAGTGGTATTGTGTTGGTATGCTGGGTGTCGGAATCCAGATAATCTTGAGCCAGATCCTCTTAATCTAACTGCCCATTTAATCAGTCCACATTTAGCTCACATTTTTAACCAAATCTTTTTAACTGGCATCATTCCACCTTCTTGGAAAAGCGCATTTGTATCTCCCCTACATAAAAATGGTGACATCTCTGACCTCAATAATTACTGTCCAATATCCAAACAGCACAATTACAGCTGCAGTTTCAGTCATAGATAAAATTGTCTCCTCCCTGGATAATAAACAGTTTTGTGCTGCTCTTTTCATTGACCTCTCAAAAGTAGTAGCCATTAGAGAATAATCGGCCAAAAGTTGGCCGATTGACGCCGATTTTACCACTTATATTTTCATCACTAAAAAAAATGCAGGGAATATGGTGTTTTACTTATTTTATTTCCCGGAGGTTTACTGCCTTTTTGCACTACATATTTTTGATTTATTTTATGTTTGAATTGTTTTTATGCTGCTTGCCCCACATAACAAAATACCTCAGTCTTTTGCAGTTACTTTTTTATTGTCTGTTTTCAAAGATGTTTACTAAAAAAGTTGTAATTTTTGCACTATAACCTACCTCTGTTAAACTGGCAACAATAAGAAGAACTCTGGTACTGTGATCATACATGTGAATGTCTTAATTCATTTAGACTTTGCATGATTATTTTATTTCCCAGAGGTTTGCTGCCTTTTTGCACATCATATTTTTGATCTATTTTGTGTTCAAATTGTTCATATGCTGCTTGTTTCACACAATTTCTGATAATAAAAGTATTTGAAAATAGTAAAATGTTCATCCTTCAATTTATATCTTTGTAACGAGTGTTTGAACTATATTTAAGCCATCAAAAGCAGGTATTGCGGGGGGTTTTAAATTGAAAAACATAAAAATTTAATCGGCCGATATATCGGTTATCAGATTTTTTTATTCCATAATATCAGAATCTGCATCAGCCCCAAAAAATCCATATCGGTCGGGCCCTACTCAAAAGCATTCGATACTGTTGATCATAAAATTCTACTTCTTAAATTACAGTCCATAGGCTTAGATATTTTTTCACTTAACTGGTTCCACTCTTACCTCACTGACAGAACTCAAGACTGTTGTCGCTGACGGTGCTCAATCAAGTCCACTCACTATCAGAAACAGGGTGCCACAGGGGTCTATCCTTGGACCATTGCTATTTACATTATGCATTAATAAATTAATAAGGGTGCTTTTTTCCAGCTCTGAAACATCTCCAAAATCAAACCTTTCCTTTCTTCAAACCACTTAAAAACCATCACAAATGCCTTGATCACCTCCCGACTAGACTATGGCAATGCATTATATCTGGGTGTCCCTAAATCTTCCTAGTCACGCCTGCAGCTTGTCCAGAATGCTGCTGCAAGACTGATAACTGGCACAAGGAAAACAGACACCATAACACCTGTGCTGGCATCCCTGCACTGGTTACCAGTCAATTACAGGATTGGATTCAAGGTTTTATTGTTTGTTTTTAAAGCTGTTAATGGCCTTGTTCCCCAATATATTTCTAAGCTCTTATGTCCCCTTTTAAATTCCAGAGCACTCAGATCTTCAAACCAGCAGCTTCTGGCTGTGCCTCGATCGAGGCTAAAGGGTAATGGGGATCGTGCGTTCACTGTGGCTGCACCCAAACTTTGGAACAGTCTACCTCTCTCCATTAATGATTCCCCATCTGTGGACACTTTTAAGGCAAGACTTAAGACCCACTTTTACTCCAAAGCTTTTGAGCGCTCTTAAACTCTTATCCCCCATTTTAGGTCTTTTGTATTTCCACTCTCCAATTTGGGATTGTACTGCTACGTATTTTGATCTCTGCACTTTGTTATTCTTTGACTTTACCTTTATTGTACAGCACTTTGGTCAACCTAGGTTGTTTTTAAAAGTGCTTTATAAATAAATTTGATTTGATTTGATTTGGTAACATAATTCTCCCAAATCAATATTTTACGTCCACTTTTTTGCTGATGATTGTATCTTATATGCCCCTGGTTCTACCCCATCCCAAGCCCTGACTCATCTACAGACTGCCTTTGATGCCCTACAATTATCCCTCAAAAACCACAGACTAGTTTACCACAAATATGTGGTATTTTTCATAAAGGAAAACTTACTGTTTGCAGGTCTGAATCCTGAAACACAGATGAGAGATTACAGAATTAAATGTGAAGAAAAATCCAGAATTTATGAAGCAAAACTCTTTTGCATGTCTTGTATATTTCACAGATTTCTGCTTTGAATGTAAAGGTAGAGAGCAGCTCTTCTACATCATATACAGTACATCTGTTGAGGACTTCTATGTTCTTTCGCCGGTAAACTACTAACCATCAGCCAGCTCACACTTTTTTTCAAAATATTGATCCTTTCCAGAGTAAACATAATGGGGATTTTTATCCTTGCGTTGAACCTGCATGTTAAATCAAACAGTGGAGAAAAAAAACTTACCATGATTGTTACTCCTGCAGATGCAGAGTCCAGTGATGCAGAGTGTCAGCAGCAGCAGTCCTACAACAACTCCAATAACAGCACCAGCAGGAAACTGTGAGGGAGAAACTGGAACCACAACAGGACAGTCACACTTTGTCTCTACTACTGGATGGAGATTAATATGTTTACTCTAAGATGACTGTGATGACTATAATGTTATCAGAACTGATAGAAATAATGACCACAACTGTATAACATTCACTCAGTATACCTACAAACATAATGTAGCACTGCTAAGATTGCCAACCCCATCACGTTTGGAAACAAATGCATGCTTGTAAATAAATGTTTCATCAGATGGAGAGAAGTTGCTGCAGTTTCTCTGACTGGAAAACTGTGCACAACAGACTACAGTCACCCAAGTTGTTGTTTACTATGAAAATAAGACAAGGAAGAAAAGGATATGAATTTGTAAATCACTACCACCCTGTTAGCCTGAGGTTAAAGATTAAGCTCTAAAAACCAGTGCCAAGAGTTAACTTCCTAACAACTCGTCTACATTTGTAGTTATGATCCAGCTTTAATGGACAAAGATTATAAAAAAACACATTAAAAAAACAAACAAACAAACAAAAAAACCAAACAAACAAGTGTTTTCAATTTTTCATCAGTCTTACCCCAGTTGGTCCTGATCACTGCTTTGTCCAATTTGGTGATGATGTTGTCTTTCACACCAGAGAGATGAAACACACAGTCGTACCTCCTCCAGTCTTCAGGTGGGACTGATGAAAGGTTCAGGTCAACACTCATCTGGAAGGATCCATCATGGTTGGGGAGGATCTCTCCATGGTCCACGTCCTCATGAATCTCCTCTCCATCTTTCCTCCAGAACATCATGGCTCTGTTAGGGTAGAAACCTGTAGCGTGGCAGCTGACTGGAGAGGAGGGAGACTTCTGGAGGAGAGACACTGAGGGAACGTCTGCACAGATAGAGGGAGAAAGAGAGAGGAGAGAGAAAAAAAGACCATTACAGGCAGTTACAATTTGGAAGTGAATAATCTGAGAAATAAAGGGCAATTTCTTCACACCTACTTTTACCAACTTGATCTTGGCTAAAAATATTCCCACCCATTACTGAACCAAGTTTACTATATGGTAATGAAGTGTAGGGCCTCCTGACAAACACAAACTATGAGAAGGGGGATAAACACGCTTTTGAAACCCTGCACACTAAAATATGTGCATCCTCGGAGTCCCCAGAATAACAACGAACAATGGATGTCACGCTTAATTAAGCAAATTTCCACTTTAAATCAGAATCCAGACAAATTCTTTAATCAAATCCGGTGAGCCCAAGTCCTAATGTTACAGAGCTCCAGACGGTGGAGAGGGCTGGTTCTTTAGGCTCAGCTTCTAAAAGGTACAGGGTCTCAGCACAGCCCTCAATTAACTTTGTCAAACACAGGTCATCCTATCTTACAAATCTCAAAGTACACTTCAGTGCAATGTAGCACTGAACAGACAAACTGAGTGGTAGATTATCAGGCAGCATCAGCAACGAGAAACTGAGAGTGACATTAACTGAACACTGACTGAGTGACCATAGTTATAACTCATAAAAGGGCGATCATACTCAAAAGTGGTACTACTGTATCATTAAAGAATAAACGTTTAAAACTGAGGAGGCATTTTGTGTCTATGAAATCACATCAGGCCATACCTGTTTTCTGCAAAGAGCTCTTTCCATAGTTTACATACTCCTTAAGGTTCTCAATGCACTCGTGTCTAAGGGCATACTTCCAAAATATACTGTTGTATCTATCTGTGTCCCACTCGTGTTTGGTGAAAACAGCCTGTTGTTTTGGAGCGATCCATGTCTCTGTCTCCAGGTCCAATGATATGAGGTCTTCTCCATCATAGCCATAATGAAGATTACCATTGACCTCATCAGTCTCATCGTCCCATTCACAGCCATTCATCCTCTGGAAAATGTGAATACCTGAGGGAGGGAGAGAGCCTTTTAACTTCCTGTCTGAAAAAGGTCTGGCAGCATAAGGTCAATAACACCAGTCACGTAGCTGCTTACAATTCCAAATGGAGACTATATATGTTTGCATCTTTACAGCAAGCAAAAATGGAAAAACATTTCATCAGTAAAAAGTGAACACATACCTCCAGTTTCATTAAAACGCTGCATCAAACTCTCTATGGTGGCTTTGAAGGTGTGCTGGTTACCCAGACAGATAGTAGTGTACCATGCCAAATGGTGAGGATTGTTTTGGAATAATTTATCCATCCAGTCTGTTGTGACCTGAGGTACTTGTCCAATGCTGTCAAAGTAACCTATCTGAACTCCATCAACTGAAGTAACAGCCACAAACTCTGGGATGTCTCTGATTCCATGGGAATAACTGAGCACATACTTCAGGGAGTGTTTCACTGTAGAATAAAAGCAGTTTTGAGTTAGGCCACTTTGTTTTTACACTCTTTTTGTTTTTGTACTTTTAGCTCGACTTTGGTCTGAACCAGCTTCTTAGAAAAATATCTGTCTTTTTAGCTGCTGGATGCTCCCCTTTCTTCAACCAGCTACTTGCTTCCTTTTGTCCATTTGCTGTTTGATGCTCTGTTGGCAGTAAGCAGTCTGTTTATCAGAGCCTGTTTACTAAAAGCAGACAGACTGAAACAGGAAATGTACTGGTTAAACAAGACACGGAGTTAATAAGCTAAAAGCTATAGCTGCAGAGTTGGGTGAAAATGTGCATGGGGTGTATTGTAAAGTATTATTCCAAATTTAAAGACTGTGAAGGGTGGTGTAGTTTTTTTTAATTCTATGTTCAAAACCAAAAACACAAAAGAAGTGTCAGGAATATATTACACAGTGTGAACTTATATGTTAGCATGTCTGGCTGGCTAGTTTAACGTTACAACCTACAGTAGTAATATGATCTACAAATAGAATTATGCTTCTCCAGATACAAACATAACGTCTTTGCAAATCCACACAGAGAAGGGTGGTGCATTATGGGTAACTGTAGGTTGCAGAGACTCACAGAGGGAGAATTGTCTCACTGCTAATCTCACGTCTCAGGACCCCAGGACTGTGAACAAATGGGGAGCGTGTGGGGTCGCTATAACTGAGCTGCCATTAGTGTTCTTTTTTGTTTCATTAGTATAAAGAGATACTTTTCTATTACATTACTATCTATATACCAGATAATCATGCTGGGTTACCTTGAATTCATTAGGTAAACTTTGTTTTTCTTGCATGCCTCCATGGAAAACAGCAAACATATTGATTTTTTAATTAGTGTTTAACGACAGCAAAACTAAACTATGCACAAAAAGTAAGGAAATTTGTGTTTGGTAGATTATTTCTTTGTTGTAACAATGCTTCTTGGCAATACATCTTATACTGTTGGAAAGCCAGTTTATTTCCCTTTCTAATGGTGCCACATTTGTAAGGAACATGCATTTGTGGGATGAGCAGCAGAGCTGAGTATGTGGGTTGTGCCCATGAAATATTTGCCAACTCTTCTCTGCCAATGCCAAACAGCTTTTTTTTTTGCTGTTGACTCTTGTTTGGTGTTGTTTGGTGGATTGGATGATTGAAGTCTGAAGAAACAAGACATAATTGGCAATTTAACAATTTATTCATTTAACAAACAGGAGCCTCAGTAGCATGTGGAAGAACCATACACAGCCACAACAGTCTGGCACCTCCTCTTCATGCTGGTCACCAGCCTGGTGACACACTGCTGTGGGATGGTATCCCATTCTTCAACCAGCATTTGTCGCAAGTCAGCCAACGTGGTTGTGTTGGTCACTCTGGCACTAACAGCACCTCCAAGTTGATCCCATAAGTGTTCAGTGGGGTTGAGGTCAGGACTGCTGGCAGGCCATTCCATCCTCTCCACTCCCAAATTCTGGAGGTAGTCTCTGATAAACCCCTCTCTGTGGGGGCGAGCGTTGTCATCTTGGAGGACAGAGTTTGGTCCCAGCCTGTGGAGATATGGGATTGCCACTGGTTGCAGAATTTCATCTCGATATCGCTCTGCATTGTGATTGCCTCCAATAAGGTGCCAATCAGACACCTGATTGCACCTGGGGGTACCAGAAGCTCAAAACATGAGCCAATAGCAACAGCAAATAAAAGCTGTTTGGCATTGGCAGAGAAGACTTGGCAAATTTTTCATGGGCGCAACCCACATACTCAGCTCTGCTGCTCATCCCACAAATGCATGTTCCTTACAAATGTGGCACCATTAAAAAGGGAAATAAACAGGCTTTCCAATGGTATAAGATTTATTGCCAAGGAGCAGAGTCCTGCACTGGGTCGGGTACCCGCAAAAACAGCTGATTTGCGGGTGGTTTTAAAAAAAAAATTTTTTTTCCCGGGTTCAGATCTGGGTGGAAAAAATAAAATGTGGGTCAAATCGCGGGTTTTAGATAAACACATCAAAATTAATATAAAATACTAAACTACAGATAACTATCTCGGTCATTATTTACTCTCTGTAGATCGCTTCTGCTATTTCGCAACGGTCATTGGTTCAGCTGTTTACACGCATTTCACCATCTAATAACACAATTTGTGATTGGACGACAGAATCAACATGGCTGCCACCGTCTAACAAGGGCCGCTTCCAAAACAGTAAATAATTTTTTAGGTATTTGAGAAATAAGTGGATAAAACGTACAACTATCACTTGATAATGTTTCTGAAGTGTTTCCCTGATGGATTACTTCTCTCCTCGATGGATTCTAAAAACATGTGACGGCTTGTAACTGCTGAACATCGCTCTGGACAGAAAGTAAGTCTATTAATACACATGTAAAGTTCCTTTATATAGATTAAAAGTAGGGTTGGGTACCGTTCATAATTGAACCGATACGGTACCGGTACCGGTATCTGGAATTACCAAACGGTACCTTATTTCGATACTTTTTCGATACTTTTTAACCCTATGGGCCCTAGGCCTTTTTGGGGTATTTTTACTGCCTTTACTTTTAAGCTCATATCACAGTCATTATAAAGGCTACATACACATGCTATATCTTGTTTTTTTCAGGTCAATCGGGGCTAACCAGATTTGCCATCATTTCATGTTCTTCTATGTGCCTGTATTTTATATTAATTTTTATATCAATGAAAAAAACAAATCTATGTGCCTAAATTCTTACATTTTTACATGTATCTCACCATAGCAAGTTGGAAAAAGACATATTCTGACATATATGAAGAGGGGAGACTCTCTGGAATCTTGGAATCTGGCAATATAAGGACCATGATGCTGGGACATTCTGTCACTTCACAGCTGTCCAAAACATGTGGTTTGTGCCAGGCGGACATGTTTGCCAGTCTTTTTTCATTATTGCAAGAAATTCCATTGACTCATTCACAAGTCAAAAATGTGTTTTATCTGAAAGAAACATGCAATATTTACATCTGAGATCATAGAAAAATAGTCAACCAAGTGCAATGATGTCCTCCAAGATCATATTTGTTTTTCAGTTTCAGTTATATATTGGGGAGACATTTTGGGCATTGGTGGGGGGGCATGTCCCCCTCAATGTATATGGTGACTACGGCCCTGTCAGCATGCATTAGGCTGCAGTTGTCTGGGTGCGCAAAGGTGAAGTGGCTGGTCTTGTCATACAAAGGTTGATGGAGTGTCAACTGGGCAATATGGAGATATGTGCATCTTGAAAGCCGGACTACAAATGTGGATAGACAGGGAGAAACACATGCAAGCCTAAGACGTGGTAAGATACGATATTCCTCACTATATGAAGTGACTGATAACAAGATCTGTATAATGGATTGTAAAGAAATTTGTCAGGTTTTTATTTTGTAGACAATTGATCTGGATTTAGAGCGTGATGGGATGACGGCACAATGATGTGTGTGGTATCCCTGGAAAGCTCTGCTCCTGCGCTTTCATGTGATATGCGTGGCATTTCTGTGCGAGCCTGCGTTCGCGAGTAATCCATCCAAGAGTAATGTGTGTGCAAAGCTGTATGAAAGCTCTGTTATACATCATTTTATTGTAATTTTTCGCTGTGAAAACATTGGATTACCGACAAGTGCTTGGCCTTGTCAGAAAGCTATAATTCTGCTGTTTCCGCTGATATGCGTGGCTTCTCGCTATGACGCGCGGTCGTGGAGAAAATCCACAGAGAAGAACGGGTGTGAATTTGGACGCACTATGCATCGTTCGGGCCCATAGTCTAAACTTCTCAGAACATTTAGGAACAGTGCTGCACGTTAACTTTTGCATATTGTTTTTGTCGCCATTGTTGCTGAGTCTGAGGTACCAGTCATGTGCTCTTGCTCCGCCTCCACCTCCACCTCAGGTACCGAAATTTGGCACCGTTTCATTTTAAGTGAATCGGTACTCGGTAGTACCGACGTGAGTTTCGGTACCCAACCCTAATTAAAAGTTTAAAGCATTAAACGTAACAAACAAGCGCTTTTACACTCGTATGGGAGAAGAACACAGAGGGTTGATGATGGAGCTGAAGTCTCGTTTTTATTGTGAGAGCTGCTTCATTCAGGTCGTTGTTTACTCACTGGCACCTTAACTGTGGCGATATGCTGTTCAATATTCAGCCAATATGACCCAAAATGATTATTTTAAATCCGGGTTACGGGTCGGACCGGGTTGCGGTACTAATTGGCCTGATGCGCGGGTTTGCGCTTCGGGTGCGGTTTTGTACGTCCCGGTCGGGGCAGGGCGGATCTTGAAAATTGGACCCGTGCAGGACTCTGCCAAGGAGCATTGTTACAACAAAGAAATAATCTACCAAACACAAATTTCCTTACTTTTTGTGCTTAGTTCATATCAAAACATCAGTTTACCTACTCTCACCCAACTAGTGCAGTATATTTCAGGTTTACCCATTTATCCCTTTGTATGCTCAGTACTTCCCAAATGCATGCATTTTCGCAAAAAAAACTGAGTATTGGAGTCTGACTTTGAAGAGCGCATAGGTTTCACTTTCAGTTCAGTTTTAAATCTTAAGATTTTAATTAAAATGCACATGCACTGGGCATACAACTGGATAAATGAGACTTGGATTACACTACACGAGTTGTGCAAGAGTTTTTAAACAGATGTTTAGATATTGTTGTTAAAAGTGGTCACCAATCAATCAAGTTGTCTTCATAAATTTGAGATAACACAGCATGAATAACTCATATCTATATATATATAATGGTAATTTTGTGGGTGATGTATTTTTTTAATGTCATGTTTATGTCTGACCTATTGTGCAATCAATTCAACTGTTGATGTACATTAACAACCGAAGATCAGTTTAATCTCAGACCTTGTTAAAATGTTAAAGGGTGCAGGATAACTTCACTGATAGCTGCAGAAATGAGACATTAACACCTGTACTACAGCTTCTCACTGAGCTCTGTCACAGCCCGGCTCAAGGCAAGGACAAAGAGGAGAGGACCAAACATGGCTTTTAACTTAATATTCATTTTAACAAAATATAAGGTAAACAATGATAATATAAAGTAAGTAAATCAGTAACATCAGAAGGGTTTGGCGTGTTGGATGAGCGTACCGTTAAGTGTTTTGAACAAACAGGGCTGTGCTGCCCATAGGGCAGGTTAGGCAAATGCTATAGGTGCCAGCCTGCCAGAGGGTGCCAGGGAGTGAGGTGTTCTTTTTTTTTTTTTTCTTCCCCATTCTATTCGAAAAATTAGACAAGAATACACTACAAAACAACAACAGTACATATAGCCATACGTCTTTAAATAATAATGAAATAATATTTCTAATTTAAATTTCTGCCTGCCTGGCATCCTTCTGCCTCTCTGGCAGGCAGCATCAATTTCGCCACAGTCCCTAACCGCGCCCCCCTCCCCCCTGCTACCTGCCGTCTTCTGTAATGTGATGCTGCTGAGTGACAAATTGACAGTCGGGTGCCATCTTCATGAAGGGGCGCAGTACAAAAAAAAAAAAAAGAAAAGAAGAAGAGGAGAAATGTGAACAAGACCGAGGTAATGATGTGATGTGATGAAACACTTCATTTAAAATGGTAGAAACACAACCTAAGTTACAGTTACTTAAGCACTTGCAAGCTTAGGTCAGCTCATTAGCCGCTAATGGTTAGTGGTTAGGCTAGGCTACTACTACATAACGTTAATGTCACTGCGACTTCATTAGCCACTTGTTTTAGGTATACGTTCAACATTCAGCAAGAGTTAATGTCAGTTAATGTTGCTCCCATCTTAGAGAAAGTTGGAAATAAAGACTCATAGTGTTTGGGGGAATGAATAAGCAACATAATTTAATATATTGGCCTATCTTTTCTTTTAATGTTTAGTGTGCTGCTGCGCAAACCACTCATTGTTTACCAATCAGGCATATATTCATATACTGTATATTTATGTTTTCCAATTTTCAGATTTGTGCAATTTGTGATGTTACAGTTGCATTTTTTATATTTTGGCTGTTTGCTGTGTTTAAAATGTCAGTAGATCAAGGCAGGCTGTAATGTTAGGTGCTATTATGGTTATGCCATGATGATTTCACAATCAACAGCTATTTGATCAATATATTGTAAAAGCCCAGTTTGTCAGATATACGTATCTCCTCATTTTAGATGCACTTCTGAAGTATTTGACCCCCACCTCTGCAAATCCTGGGCCTAATGTAACTGCAGCCACCTTATCCACCTTAGACTCACAAGTCAGTCTTTAGACGCTTTGCTTAACTAAAGACTGATGTCTTTCTCCCTGATTTTGTGTTTAGATGGGCAGATACAATTTCAGAGTTTAAAAGAACTCCCTATGTTGCAGAACCAATAGTAAATCCGCAGGGCGGTCCTTCGGTGGCTCGCTGAACTCTTGTGCTCGTAAACATAGTCCGACTGTGTTAAATGTTTTAAACAAAGTCGCTGTAAGTCCTTCATTTCCACAATCTTGTGGACTGAGCACACGTTTGATAAAACGGAGTTAAATCTCTCGGCATCCATTTTCAAGCTGTCTGTGTGTTTATGTCCTGCGGCACCAGCAAATATCTTGCCTAGGGTGCCAAATTGGTCAGGCACGGCCCTGTGAACAAAGAAAAACAATCTGCTCAGGGAGACAGAGAAATAACTGAGTGAATCCACCAGCTTATGTGGGTTCTCATTTCTACAGTTCAAAGTCAGGCTGTTCGCTACGGGGTGCTGTTTGTAAAGTGGCTCACACTGAAATTAACAGCAACATTTTGCCACGTTTAGCTTCAAACAGCGTTTAAAAAAGTGGTGTGAATTTTTTAAAGTCACTTTTTACCACATTTACAGCAATATTTGAAATATGTTAAATATAATGTCACAGTTAAATCCAGGCTCTGGATGTTGTAGGGGTGTTTTGGTTGACACGCCTCTGCAACACTGCATGGACATCGGGGGCAGTGCCTCTGGAGTGGCATACCGGGGTGGTGGTCCCCATCTTCAAGAAAGGGGACCAGAGGGTGTGTTCCAACTACAGGGGGATCACACTCCTCAGCCTACCCGGTAAGGTCTACTCCAGGGTGCTGGAGAAGAGGGTCCGGTCGATAGTTGAACCTCAGATTGAGGAGGAGCAATGTGGTTTTCGTCTCAGACGCAGAACCGTGGACCAGCTCTTTACCCTCGCCAGGGTGCTGGAGGGGGCATGGGAGTTCGTCCAAACAGTCCACATGTGTTTTGTGGATTTGGAGAAGGCTTACGACCGTGTCCCCAGGGGCATCCTGTGGGGGGTGCTCCAGGAGTATGGGGTTGGTGGCCCCTTGCTAGGGGTCATCCAGTCCCTGTACCGAAGGAGCGTGAGTCTGGTTAGCGTGGCCGGCAGTAATTCGGACCTGTTCCTGGTGAGAGCTGGACTCCGCCAGGGCTGCCCTTTGCCACCGGTTCTGTTCATAACTTTTATAGACAGAATTTCTAGGTGCAGCCGAGTGGTGGAGGGTGTCAGTTTCGGTGACGGGAGGATCTCGTCCCTGCTTTTTGCGGATGACGTGGTCCTCCTAGCTCCATCGAACAGTGACCTCCAGCTCTTGCTGGGACGGTTCGCAGCCGAGTGTGAAGCGGCTGGGATGAGAATCAGCACCTCCAAGTCTGAGGCCATGGTCCTCAGCCGGAAAAGTGTGGATTGCCCACTCCAGGTTGGGGGGGAGGTCCTGCCTCAGGTGGAGGAGTTTAAGTATTTCGGGATCTTGTTCACGAGTGAGGGTAGGATGGAGCGGGAGATTGACAGGCAGATTGGGGTGGCACCAGCAGTGATGCAGGCGCTTAACTGGTCCGTTGTAGTGAAAAGGGAGCTTAGCCAGAAAGCTAGGCTCTCGATTTCCCGGTCAATCTACGTTCCAACCCTCACCTATGGTCACGAGCTCTGGGTAGTGACTGACTCTGCAGGGTGGCTGGGCTCAGCCTTAGAGATAGGGTGAGGAGCTCGGACATCCGGGAGGGACTCGGATATCTGAGCTGCTCCTCCACTTCGAGAGGAGCCAGTTGAGGTGGTTCGGGCATCTGGTAAGGATGCCTCCCAGACGCCTCCCTTGGGAGGTATTCCAAGCATGTCCAACCGGGAGGAGACCTCAGGGCCACCCCAGGACACGCTGGAGGGATTACATCACCCGGCTGGCCTGGGAACGCCTCGGGGTTCCCTCGGAAGAGCTGATGGAAGTGGCTGGGGAGAGGACTGTCTGGGCTTCTTTGCTGAGGCTGCTGCCCCCGCGACCCGGACCCGGATAAGCAGAGGACGATGAGTACGAGTACGAGTTCAATCTAAATATTACAAGTTAAACTTAAACATTAAATCTAAGTGTTAAATCTCAATGTCACATCTAAATCTAAATGTTAAATCTAAATGCTAAGTCTAAATCTAAATCTAAATCGGTGGCTAAATTACTAGCTAATATGCAAATGAACACTGCCGGTCAGCGGAAGTACCTAAATACCAAAGTACCAAAATGGTCAGACTGTGTATATAGCATCAAATAACGAATTAAAACCAAACTAATCAGAGAAAATGAACATACATCAGCGTGATAAACACTACCTAAAATGACAAAAAACATGTTTGGGGAAATTTTATTTGGCGTGTATTTTGAGTTTTTAGTGTCCCATCTGAATTTCAACAGTGCTGGTTTGTGTCATTTTAGGTAGTTCTTATCACGCTGGTGTATGTTCAAGCGTCCATTTTCACAGATTAGTTTTAATTCGTTATTTGATGCTATAAACACAGTCTGACCACCTGGGCTTTTATTTTGGTACTTCAGGCAACCGGAAGTGTGCATTTGCATATTGGCTAAATATTTAGTTTCACCAACCACATTTAGATTTAACATTTAACATTTACATTTAACATTTAACATTCAAATTTAACATTTAACATTTACATTTAACATTTAGGTTTAACATTTAATATTTAGATTTAACTGTGACATTATATTTAACATATTTCAAATATTGCTGTAAATGTGGTAAAAAGTGACAAAAATATTCACACCACTTTTTTAAACGTTGTTAGAAGCTAAATGTGGCAAAATGTTGCTGTTGATTTCAGTGTGAGCCACTTTACAAACAGCAACCCATAGTTCTCTGCACCACTATAAATACAACAAGAGTAAAAACAACATTTAAGTAAGATCTGGGCGGAAAACAGCTTTGGTTAATGGTAACTGCTGTAAGGAGTTACAAATGGTGAGAGAATGCAAAATGCATTTGGCATTTTTTGCACCGACTAAAACCAAAAAATATCAAATCTATGTTTTAAATATTAGTGTTTTAGTTTTCAGATAGGATGAAATAATATGTAAAAAGCTTACTGTATAAACGTGCACTGCAGGCCTGCAGAGAATAAGTACACTCACTCAACATTGCATAATAGTCGTCTAACAAAAATGTTCCTAAAACCTAACCTACGGAATAGGACGATAACTTTTCAGTGACATGAAGTCCACTTGTGATTGCTAAGTATAAAGGTATATAACTTGTGTCAGTTTCAGTGGCGGCTCCTGCCAAATTTCTCAGGGGGGGGAATTGTTGTGATGATGGCTGAGGTGACCCGTTCAATGGGTAAATTTGAATTAATTTGGTTCTACAATGACTGAACAATCCAATGTGGTCATCAACAGACAAATTATCATCAGTTTGCCCACACAAATACCTTTGAATGTGAACAGAGACATGTTTTACCATTAATCAAATAAAATTGAGTAAGGTATTCACTGAGTCATTGTCAGTCTTAATCAGAAAACATTTTATTATAGCTAAGTGGAAATTCATTTTGTGTTCTGATTAAAGAAATAAATGCAGGCATACCCTACAACTTAATACAATGCACATCACATAGTATCACTGCTCTTTGACCTGAGGGGTATTCCAAGTAGGAGGTTCAACAAACTCTGAGTCTAACCCTGAACTCTGACTTGATTTACCCTGAGATGGGAAACTCTGAGTTACCGGTTCCAGAACAGCTGATTTGAGTTAGTTCAGTCAACTCTGAGTATGTTCACTCTGAGTTTAGCCGACAATAAACAGCCATCATCAGTGGAGCTCCGACTCCAAGATTCATCACGGCAACAGGTAAATAAAAGACAGCGCCTCCATTTTAATCCAGTGGATGTAGAGATATTAATGCATGTGTAGAAGACGGTGCATGTTTATCTTTAAAAGAAGAGCCTGAGTCAGAGCGAGGAAAGTGTAAATAAGTTAACCATAAAGTTAATTAAAAATTTTTATTCAGTGTTGTCCGTTTATTCATCATTTATCAGACTTACATTTCCTTAATGAAGATAAAGTGGTGGAATCTGACTGTGTATCAGGCTGTAGATATATTACATTATATTAATAATATATAATAATATATTTGTTCAGATTTAATGTGATGGGGAAAAACACAGCAGGCAGCAACTGAAAAATAGGAAGATTTAAAACATATAGGCTAGGCTATAGATCAAAGACATAAAGACATGACTATAAGCTCACAGTCTGACCCAGTAATAATATGTTTGGTGATTTGCACTTGAAAAGACGTTGAGATTAAAATACAGTAGATTTTAAAATGTTGGACATCTATTTGTATCTTGACTCAACAGCATTCAGTGATTTCAGCTACAAATGTAGTAAATTTAAAGACACTGAAATGCTGCATCACTGCTCACTCAGAAATATTAACATATAATCCCCAATACTAGGCTATAGGAATTATGTTCCATCAGTGCGACCAATGACATCAGTGATAGAGAACATTAGTCATTGATACTACGTGTCTAAAGCTTCATACCGATTTTTAAAATTTAAATAATTTGACCTACACATTATGTGCAATAAACATTTCAGAGCTGCTCTAACAGCCTGACAGTCTGATCCTTGTGCACAGTGTTATAAAAAATAATGAATATAAAAAGGACAGAGGTTTGATTCTGAGCTGAGGGTGAATTCTCGCTGTGTAATATCTGAATGTAAAGACAAAAACTAATGTCCAAAGAAATGACTGATGTGCATAAATTCAGTAACTTAAGACAGTCCTGAGTAACAAACTAATATCCAGCAAGATTTAGACTGTGACAGACTGTAAATCTCCACTAATTAATGAGCTTCAATACAAGCTTTGACACGGACTGAATGAATGAAGAAATCAAACAGCGTGTAAGAGGGAGGAGACAGAGAAAAACTCAGGGTTTATTGAAGAAAACCTGTCAGCGAGCAGGACAGGTTCACAGACTCAGTTGCCATGGTGATTGACTTTGATTTACCTCTCTTTCGGGAACTGAAAACCTAGAGTTTCCCTCACTTCATGGTTAATATACTCAGAGTTTTCACTAAACCCTCTTTCTGGAATACCCCTCTGACCTGAACGTTTTTTTGTTGTTGTTTTTCAGTTTCAGTTATATATTAGGAGGACATTTTGGGCATTTTGGCATGCTAAAGTTGTCTGGATGAAGTGTACTGGTCTTGCCATACAAAGTTTGATGGAGTGTCAACTGGACAATATGGAGATATTTGCATCTTGAAAGCCGGACTACAAATGTGGATAGACAGGGAGAAACACACGCAAGCCTAAGACGTGGTGAGATACGATATTCCTCACTAAAGTGACTGATAACAAGATCTGTATAATGGATTGTAAAGAAATTCATCAGGTTTTTATTTTGTAGACAATTGATCTGGATTTTAGTGGATAGAGTGATGGGATCACAGCACAATGATGTGTCACTGGAAAGCTCTGGTCCTGCGCTTTCATGTGATATGTGTGGCATTTCTGTGCAAGCCTGCATTCGCGAGTAATCCATCCAAGAGTAATGTGTGTGCAGAGCTGTATGAAAGCTTTGTTATACATAATTCTAGAGTATTTTATCGTTTTTTTTTTTCCTTGTGAAAACATTGGACTACTGACAAGTGTCAAGGGTCTTGTTGGAAAGCTACAGTTCCGCTGTTTCACGTGATATGTGTGGCTTCTTCCTATGACGCACGGTCGCAGAGAAAATCCATAGAAGAATAGGTGTGAATTTGGACGCACTATGCGTCGTTCCTTTTTAACCTATATGGTTACAAAGCATTTTGGATCAGCTGGAAACGTTAGCCATGTTGATCTTGAATGTGACCGCTGCGCAGTGGCGCTGCCTCATGTGATGTCGGAATAATCGGAAAAATGAGTTTCTGACCATAAAGCAATATTTCGGTGGAAACGGTTGACGGCGTGTTTTTTAAACATTTTGAGTGATAAAATACAACACATCTTCTTTGTTATGTCCATGATGTATCCACATTAAGACTTAAACGCTCATGAACACACAATGAAGTAAGAACGACTTCCCGACATGGGAAACCAGATCATCAGAGGAGCACATGAATGATACCTGGTGGTGTAGTGCGTATAACGAAAACACTTGGGGGCAAGCCCTCCCGGAACCCATAGAGATTGCACTGGAGCACCTGCATTTAGAAAAAAAAGCCTTTTACATGAATTGGGGTGATTTCCTGTTGATATCGCCCCAAAGGGTCAGAATGCGACTTCTCACTGCGGCTGATTGGATATTCAGAGGCAGGACAAGCTGTTTCAAGTGAAAATTATTAGAATAATTAATATATTGTGTGTATATATGACAATAATGATGATGATAATCATACATTGTTTATCATCATCTTTCTTTTCTTCTGTGGCTCAAGGAGGGGCCCTATCGCCCTATAGCCTGTTGGTCAGCCGCCCCTGCTTGACGCAGTTTCTTTTTTGAGCCCCTCATCTCCTCGAATTTTCCAGTCACCAAATTCGCGTTTACTGATAATCAGCTTCATAAAATGTTTAAAGAAAAATATAATCCACAATCTTACCTGGAGATACAAAGTGGCAGAGGAGAGACAACAGCATCAAGGTCTTCATGTTTGCTCAGAAAAAGCCTTTCGCCCCTTGACAGCGGGCCAGCTGACTTTAAATTCGGTAAAGCTGGACTCACAGATTCGGACTTCGCGGATCAATAACTCATAAACGAGATGTTGTTGGAGCACATAGCCTTCGACACTACCTTCTTCCATTGGTCAACAAGTGAAGCTACAACAAGCTACAACGTAAATTTAATCAGGACAAGCCGTCTTTTCAGCTCGGCCAGTAACATTGATCTCTTTGTACAGCCGACTGTGAGACGAGTGCGCAGGGACCGTCTACAAAGTGCAACACCGAAAAGAGATTTAATAAAATTATTCAATAATTTCAATACTATACAGTGTAGCTTCCCCAAAATCACTTCACACATTAATGGTCTTCTGCTAATCATACTACAACACTTCATTTGGGAAAATATGCTTTTTTGGTTTTGTTTTGTTTTTATTATTATTATTAGTAGTAGTAGTAGTAGTATTATTATAATTATTATTATTAATATTATTATTATTATTATTATTATTATTTTGCTGAATTGTTTTGGAGAAAACTGTTCAGTAATGTCAATACTCTGCAGTGTAGTGTCCCCCAAATCACTACACACATTAATGGTCTCCTGCTGATCATACTAAACACTTTTTGGGAAATATACTATTTCATAATTTTACTGATTTTTTTATTAGAAAAATGATTCAATAACTTCACTATTATAGAGTGTAGTACCATTACCTTAATTTCAACCAACCAGGGGTCCGTTTCACAAAGCAGGTTCAACAAACTCTTGAGTATAATCATGAACTCTGAGTTGATCTACTCTGAGATAGGAAACTCTGAGTTTCCGGTTCCAGAACAGCTGATTTGAATCAGTTTAATCAACTCGGAGTAGTTTCACCAGGAGTTAAGCGCGTGCACCACAACTATAAAAAGCCAGCATCAATGGAGCCCCGATTCGACGAGTCACCATAGCAACGGGGAAGAGGAGGGCTGCGTTTTTCACCCCATTAGAATTACAAATCTTAATGCGCTCATACAGCGAGTTTGCACACGTTTTCAAAAAGAAGTGCAACACCGCTGCAGCTGCAAGGGAGACGGTGTGGGAGAACATTGCTGCTCGGGTCAATAAGTTTAAATGTAGTCCTTTGCAATCACAGTAATATTACAGGGGAAAACTGCTTGAATGGTAGCCTATTAATTTATTTCATTTAGGTGCAATCCCGCGGGGAGAAGCGCACTTGGCAGCAGTTTAGGATGAAATATAAAAACATTGTTCAAACAGGTAAGACCTCGGCATAATCTCATGGGGGTACCTCATTTTGATCATGTTTTACATTGTAAAGTAAATATTAAGTGGCTGTTTGACTGTGCAGTTGTTTTATCCCCAACATAATGCTGTTTTCACACACATAAATGTCTTCTCATCTGTATCATGTTCTGTTAAATAATTAAGCCTATTTAAACTAACACTGACTTCTACTCTGCCAACAGAAAGAAGGCAGATGCCCGTAAAACGAGCACACTTTTCTGACCGCCCTGCGTACAGTTGCCTTACTCAAGTGCTCAGCATCTCCGACATTGTACAAAAAACTTCCATTTGCAAAGCAACGCAGTGCAACACACAATATCTGCTGGAATGTGAGAGCATGACTACGATTGGTAATGTTGCAAATGTAAGCACGGATTAGGTTGTGTATAGTCTGAGTGGGCGGAAGTTTGCTGCAAAGATCAGCCTCTCATTGGGCGGAACAAGCCACCTGCTGAAGTCCCGCCCTACCACCTCCAGTTGTGTAGTAGTTTTCAACCGTTTTCAACACGTCCTTTACTAACTTTTGCGGTGTTTGATCTTGCGGGGATGTAGCCATTTTTCTGCCATGGTTCGCGTCCTGTAGGCAATATTTTTGTGGGCGTGTTACACCAAAACCTGTTTTCCCCGGCAATATTTTTGCAAGTGCACCGTTGTTGTGGCACTGCCCAGAACGATTGTGATTGGTTGAAAGAAATACAAGCAGCCGGGGCGTTTTTTCCTCCAATCTCACAGTGAGAGTCGGCCCAGACAGACCTTTCTTTTCTTGAGAAAGGTCTGGTGAGCGAGACTAGGTTGTGTATGTAGATGATGGACTGCGACGTGAAACGGTACAGCTCAAAAAGATAATTGTCTGGAAATGCTAGAACATCTATGCACGGTCTGATAACCATCTCCCGACGAATATTTAATTCTCTGTGCAGTAATGCTGCACCTTCATCCACGGGATCGTTATCAAAAGGACATGCCAGGTTAGTGAAAAAAGCCACCACCTACTGTGCCTAATGGACTTCTAATATACTGACTCTGATTTTTTAAATGATTTTTTAAAATGACAGACGGCAGAACTAGGCTACGCCAAAACTTGCCTGCTGACTGAATGAATGAGGAAATCAAATGGAATGTGTGGCTCTGAAAGAGGGCGGAGACAGAGAGAAACTCGAGGATCATTGAGAAAAACCTGGTCCCGACCAGGTTAGGTTCACAGAGTCTGTTACTGCTATTAGCTCCAGCACCCGTGCCTTGGGCGGATCGCGCACACCACGGATCCCGTGGGTTGCCATAAATGAGCCTGTCCCAGAGGCATTCAACTACCAGAGGGCTTTTGAAATCTTCTTTTCGAAGCCGCGTAAAATTAAATGCTTTGATTCAGGGTGCCATAATTTGAAATCAGGAGGCATGGAGGGAAGCAGTAATTTGTGTCTGTTTGTGTGTAATTGATGTGAGTCTTACGTCGGGTGCACAACCTATTTTTCCTGTTTTAGCGCAGCGTTTCCCCAGCGCATTCCCCACCCCCAGAACAATGCCGCTGACGTACCTGGCCAGATGCGGGTGGCCAGCTAGCATGCTGTCGGGGAGAGCTGTTAGTGAAGTCATCTGACTACTGACTCTGGTACGCATGCACGCATTTAGCGAACCTCTGTCGGGTCGGCTCCCGAAAATTACCTTCTTTAACATTTTTTATCTACTTTTAACTGTCATACTCTTGGCAAACTGTCTGTACCTTCTCTACGTGACCACTGTTGCAATCGGTCCTACCGATCCCAAGTTTTCACAACTAGCTCATGCCCTGCGCTAGCTAGCTGGCTAACATTAGCCTGCTTTTTGCACTAGCTAGCTTATTTTTAGCATAGCCGCTAACGCTAACGCCATTGATTTTCTCTGCGACCATGCGTCATAGCGAGAAGCCACGCATATCACGTGAAACAGCGGAATTGTAGCTTTCCGACAAGACCGACAAGCACTTGTCGGTAGTCCAATGTTTTCACAGCGAAATAAAATGATAAAATGACACTAAAATGATGTATAACAGAGCTTTCATACAGCTCTGCACACACATCTTGGATGGATTACTCGCGAATGCACAGAAATGCCACGCATATCACATGAAAGCGCAGGAGCAGCGCTTTCCAGTGATACCACACATCATTGTGCTGTCATCCCATCACGCTATAAATCCAGATCGTCTACAAAATAAAAACCTGACGAATTTCTTTACAATCCATTATACAGATCTTGTTATCAGTCACTTCATATAGTGAGGAATATCGTATCTTACCACGTCTTAGGCTTGCGTGTGTTTCTCCCTGTCTATCCACATTTGTAGTCCGGCTTTCAAGATGCACATATCTCCATATTGTCCAGTTGACACTCCATCAAACTTTGTATGACAAGACCAGCCACTTCACCTTTGCGCACCCAGACAACTGCAGCCTAATTATGCATGCATGACAGGGCCGTAGTCACCATATACATTGAGGGGCCGCGTTTAACATATTCTTTCAATATTTCTTAACCCTAGAACATTAACGTAACATTTAGTAGCACCATCACTAACGTCGGGTATATTTTACCTGCTGTGATCCCCGATAAAAAAATCTTCTCATCAAAATATATTAAAGTACAACAATACATGGCAAATTTAAGTACTCTTCTTTTATGTCCTCCTATACAATGTCTCATTAAACCAAAATCATGGGGCGACCCTATAAAAAGGCTCTGAAATTAGTGGAAAAAATAGGGAATTGTTAACAAAAAAAATCTTAAAAATAAATAAATAATGGAGCTGGGAACTTGTTCCTTGGGCCAAGTATTCCTGGGACATGTGAGCCAAGGCAGTGTCCCTACCTCACTGACAACTGTTTGAGAGGTAAACAAAAAATGGCATTTTCTGAGAGGGGAAAAATGACTAGCTGACTATAAATGTTTTGACCTTATGAATTCCCTTGGAAATTACCACTAAGTGATATTTATTCAAAATCATTACACTAACTAAGGATTACATACAAATACCAGGACCACTCTAAATACCTTATACCTTACATACAGTCGGTACAGGCAGGGTAGTAGTGGCGAGGACACACGGGTCAGTGGCAGAGGCAACAGGCCCTGACTTGAAGTGCTAGGCTCAATGCCATCACTATCATCCTCCTCATCATCATCATCATCACTCGGTTCCGGTATGTAGTCTTTATCACTGTCACTGTCATACATCACTTCTGCTTCCACATCATCAACAGCTTCCTCACTGCTTTCCCTGTACAGAAGCTCTTCTATTTCCTTCTGGGACATGTATTTCACTGGTTTTCGGGGCATTCTTTTTTTCTCTATGACTGCTTCAACTTCACCTGTAGCTAGCTTGAAGACGTAAAGGAACTTTAGCTATGCTTTACTCAATTTTTGCCATGCCAGAGTCACAAAGCCTGTGACAAAATGATACCTGTGCATGATATGGGGCAATAAATATGGCAGGCCTGAACATTGTTACCCTTGAAAAGTAATAAGATTGCCTGATTTAATACACACTAACACTAACGTCGGGTAAAATCCACCCAAAAAATAATATACTCGCAATCATAAACATCGGGCAAAAATCACCCGAACACATGCCTGTTGAAAAAAACAGGGATGGGAGCAGGGAAACACGCCTACCTTTGATGACGCAAGTGAGCAGCCTGAAGCTATACCCAAGGACCCAGCCAACTCAGACAAAAGCAACACAATGAAAATCACATGACCACAAATGCGTGGGTGAAAATCACCCGACGTTGGTGTTACCTGATCCTTTAAAAGTTTCTTCTGCCATCTCTCTTCGTAGATTTTGAAGACCTTTTTTCAATGAATCAATGTGAAATGTCGGTGGAATTTCCACAGGAAATCAACCTGTAGGGATATGAATAATAAGACTGTTAACACTTCTTTTTGCAAACTCATTAAACTGTAAATATTTCAATACTCTGTCTGCACATTCAGCTTTCCTGGTACAGAAAGCTCCTATTAAACAAGTCTATCTTATTTTGTCTTCTTGAATATTTCTGACATTATTGAAATTGTTGTGTTCTGTGATTTGATAAGCAACTTCAGGAAGAATAGAACTGTGTGGTGGGTAAACACAACTTGGATGTGAATACAGCTGGCTGATGCGAAATGTTTCTTAATGATTCCTTAATTTTTTCTATTGCTTTGGAAAGTATTTCGTGGTTTCAGGTTCCACAAATCACAATGACTTTTTAATCAAGTTAGACTATGCATTTTATTTTAGTGATCAGGAAAAAATACCTCTGGTGCAGGCTTGGAGCCTTTACTTGTTGGATCATTGCTGCTGTGTTTCTCATCTTTGCTCTTCTGGAGATCTTTGCCAGTTTTTTGGAGTAGACTTAGACTTTTTGGAACTGGAACAGTTTTTGTGTAAAATTTGGAGCTGGCAGTGTGCGGCTTTGCTCCTTCCCTCTTTGCCCAACTCTCCTGAGACTGTGTGATGTCTTTTGACAGCATAGGTTGAAGAAGTAATTGTTCAGAGAAGTTATGAGCAATGATATGTTCTCTGTATCTCCCCTGCAGAGAGCCATACATTTTTCTGACAAAGGTCCCTGGTCTCAATCGCCTCTGCTTTTTGAGAACTGACTGACGATTAAAAAACCATCTCCCCTCATGACAGTTCGTGACCCTGGTTTTACTTGGGGCAAGGATATTATCCTCTTTGTCAGATGCGTACCTCTTCACATTTCCCAACAGCAGACCACTCCAAAGAGGAAAAATACCTAGGTAGTTCTCAAAAAGGACATCAACAATACCTGGGCAGAAGTTTGGATTTTCCTCTTTATTTGGGGTCTTGTCATCTTCTGCCAATAATTGTGTGGGCAATTCTTCTCTAATCATCATGTTCCTTCTGAGACAAGAGACCATCCTCTATTTTTTCTGTCTCTGCCATGTCAGGAATCTTGCATTCTTCTATTAGGGCCTGCATGGCCTTCAGATTTATCTGCACAGCATTGGTGTTGTGTTTGGAAAGCAACACATGGCACAGTACATGGAAGATTTTCAGTGCTGTGGTCATTGAGGTAGCACTTTGCAACCTGGCAAATGCAAATGTTGCAAACTCTTTCAAACCTCTGTCTTTTTAGCCCAATTGAGTGGGTGACAGCTTTCAGCACGTGCAGAGCATATGTGTGACACTGCGGACATTTGAATGTTCATCCAAGTCGTCTCTTTAAACAAACAGCAAAAGCTCTGTCCAAGTAGCTGACAATGCTCTCCCTGTTGAACGACAGAAGTAAACTTTGGAGTAGTACCCAGCTGTAATCTGTTTCAACCTGATGTACTCTCAGTTTTGTGTAACTGCAGTCAAAGTTGTATGCAATATCAAACTAAAAACGTTAATAAGCGCAAATAAATAAGTTTCAACCATAAAATTTGATCAGGTTTTGTACTTTGTCCACTTTTGTGTCAGGATTGGCTGCAGACTGACTTGGCAGAGATGGCTGCCATCTTGTTTTTACATAGATTATTGTAATGTGTTCTTGCTACCACTAGATGGCAGATAAATGCGTCCATAAATAGGAACAAGTCTAAGTTAAGCAAATCAAGTATCAGGTGCAGCAATCCTAAAATGTAATACCCTGATATGAGGATGCAGTGTCACAGGAGGTTAACACTAGTAAATGTGTTTATTTCGACAAAGGTAAAGGACAGATGGATGATATGAAATGATACGTACAGTTTGCAGGCTTGAATCCTGAAATACAGATGGGAGATTAGTAAAAATTAAAACATTTAAGATAAACAAAAAATGGACATACCCCATTAATTTCACTGATTTCTGCTCCTATTTTAAAAGGTAAGAGAGTAATTCTCAATACATGAGTTAAACGCCAGAACTGTACAATACTGGTGTTCACAGTGGAGTACAAATGGGTCTTTGATGAGTAAAAATGTCTTTGTTCCTTGTCATGAATGTTCCTTCTCCAGATGAAGAGTCCAGTGATGCAGAGTGTCGGCAGCAGCAGTCCTACAACAACTTCAGTAACAACAGAACATTGACACTTTGTCTCTACACCTGACTGGACCTGATATTGAAGTCACTTACACAGTTGTTTCTGATCACTGCTTATCCAGTTTGGTGATAATGAGAAAGAAGCTAAGCTAGTTATGGCCCTGTCTTTGCAAATGGCAACAAACATTTACCAAATTTTCCCTGATATATCATAACTAAATGATAAAGATATCATAATTGTATCTGGCAGTTGTCACAGAAGAACTCAGCTGCTTTGCTTAATTAAAGTAGCAATAACAGAGTGTTAACATACAAGATACATTAAAAGTCCATCATTTCACTGGCTTGATGGGAAACTTCATGAGTGACATGTCCTGCTCAGTTGTCCAGCCACCATCACTGTCTTTTAAAAAACAGACAAGTAACACATCATTACATAAATGTAAAATTGATTAATGAATACATAATACAATAAACATTAAACATACATTTACAATGTGAAATAAAACGATTACATTTAAATATCAAACACATAAAGTGTACTTCTTCACTTTTACAGCAGGAAGCTTTCTTTCAGTCTCTTTTAGTTCTGTGAAGCTTTATAATATGACACATATCAAAGTGTTCACTTTGTTTTTCACAATCAGGTGTCTGGATTCAGTCTCAGACAGAGCTCGTAGTTGTTGTCAGGAGCTGTAAGGTCAGAAACAAAATGTCTGTGTGAAACTCCTGAAGTCTCATCTTTCTCTGAACATTTAGAAAAAATAAATGCAGGAAACAGTCTTGAAAAAAATCATCTGCACAATAACTTGAAACACTTTTTAATCTGCAGCATAAAGTGTGTTTTAGATCAGTTGAAATAGAATAAAAGTAAGTTTTACTTACGAGGTGGGGGACTTTTGGCTGAAATCAGGAAAAAAAAGACAAATCAGTTCAGTTACAGCTGTAAATGCCAGAATATCTTCTGTCACCTTTTCCTCACTGAATGTGTTCCCCTCTTCTACTCACTCTGACTCAAAAATAAATCCATTCTACCCTTTTGTTTCATCCTGACTTTATTTCTTTACTGATCTCTTCTCTCCCACATCATTGTGGTATAGTCACATTATCATGACTAACAGGCTCTGAGCCTTGAGACGCTTCCTGTTGGTTGCTTCAAATCATAGGTGCAGGGAACTGATGCTTATTTATTCAGTTCAAATGCAACCTGGATAACAGAACTGAAAAAGTCAGTTTAGCAGATGATGTTTGCATTTTTCTCTCTCACCTGTCTTCCTTTTGTAAACAATGAATGCAATGGCAGTGATGAAGACGAGAGCAAGAACAGCCACTGCAGCAGTGATGAGGACGGTCACGTTTCCAGGCCTCTCTGTTGAACAAACAAACAAACAAAACTTGTTTTGTAGGTTTCATCATTGCCCTTGTTCTGTATTAATTCTGAGTTCAGTAAAGAGTGGACAGGCAGCACAAAGCTGTCACTTGTGTGGTGAAGACAATGTGATGTATAAAATTCTTTCAAACTTTCTATGACTTTGTTAAGTCCTGTTAAGCTTACATGATCTGACCGGTGATCCTGGGTGAGAATGTGCATTGGTTTGATTACATTCTTTAACTGCCTTATTATTATTAGTTCTTAACTTCCCTCAGTCTTACCCCAGTTGGTCCTGATCACTGCTTTGTCCAGTTTGGTGATGATGTCGTCCTTCACACCAGAGAGATGAAACACACAGTCGTACCTCCTCCAGTCTTTTTTTTCTTAGTAAAATGTTTCCCTAAAATAATGATGATGATAAGCCTGTTGAAGACAAAATTAATATTTTTTTTGATAAATTAGCATTATTATGAAATTTGAAAACCAACACAAATAAACAATAACAAATGGTTTGACAGCTATTTCAACAGCGGCTGGAGCCTATCACAGCTGACATTAGGCGAGATGCTGGGTACACCCTGAACAGGCCGTCAAACTATCACAGGGCTGACCACTAAATTTAAATTGGCTGTACTCTGACTTTTTAAAATAATTCTAGTACTTTCCCTGGCATATGGAATAAATAACATTGATTTATTATTATTTTAACCTGGAAAAGCTTTTTCAGGATAAAACACTTGGGCGTATTAGTTTTATCAATGACCAAAATGTTATGAATAAATGCCGGATTGGATTCCTACTAAACTCTGCTACAACAGAATACAAAAATACCCTCAACACACCTTTTCTAAGTCCCTCCTCTTTTCCTTCTGGGCTCCGATATCACGATAATTTATCGATAGTCCGAAAACATTCATTACATCTGTAAGAATATGTGTCACCCTGAACTAATGAATGTACGTTTCTACAATAAGGAGACTAACGTCAGGTTAGGACCATGGTCTGTACTCAGTAATAAATACATAGAGCACTTCACTGATCCTTTGACAGGGAAAAGGGGACAATTAGAATTAATCTTAAAATTCACACTCCAATTACAATCTGGCTAAAAATCTTCCAATTTGTTTTGGAACCAATAATTTTCTATGGTAGCCAGATTTTGGGACCAACATTTAATCATGAATTTGACAAACTGGACAAAACAAGTTCTGTATGTCCAGTGAAAGACACCAAATAATGCCTGTAGAGCAGTACCTCATACTGAAACTGCGAAGGAGCAATTAAATTTTACAATCACCTGAAAAACAGTGACCCAGAACAATTCATATTCATTGTAGTGTAACTGAATATCACAGACTGCAGTGTTTTTGTGTACATTGTTGTTCCATCATGAAACTATGTCAGGTCATGTGATTCTACCTGTTCTCAGCAGGACGCTCCTCCCAAAGTTCAGATGCTTCCTCAGCCATTCAGGACAAAACTGGGTGAGGTAATTCTTCCAAAGCTCATTTCTGGCTCTCTGTCTGTCCCAGAAGTGTTTGGTGATGACAGCTTGTGGTTTTGAAGCCACCCATGACTCTGTGTCTAAGTCAAATGTTAGGAAGTCTAGGGGGTGGAGCTCCTGTTTCATTTAAGGAAAGCAACACCATGTAACATTAAACCATGTCAGACCATCAAGACCATGACATCAGTTCTGTATTAAAAAGTTTTATCTGATCTTTTCTTACAACATGTAATCTGTAAAGTAACAATATATTAATGATAAAATGAAATAATAAAAAATACAATAGTTTCTTTGACACGTAGTGGAGCACAAATATAAAGTAACATATAATGGAAATGTCCAGTTGAAGTACAAATACCTCAAAATTACTTGTGTGTAGTATTTAAGTAAATGTACTTTAACATTTTCAGTTACCAACTACACGATTCATTAACTCTGTAGAGGAACTAATGCCATAACAAGATTATTAAGATACTTCAAGATATTTATGGGTCAAAGGTAAAGTCTTCCACCATCATCCGTCAAGACAAAACTGTCAATCATTGTAAAAACTTCTGCTTCTCTTTTGATATTTATTTTGTTGCTTCTGCTCTGTCATGTTGCATCTGCTCATGAATCCAAAACTAAAATATTGTTTAATGTGAAGTGGCTGTTGTTGCAGATTCACTTAGGCTACTGTGAAAGCTGATAACACATTAACAAACACTGAACAAATGAATGACTTTATTTCAAACCAAAAAACAAACAAGAAAAAGATAACAGTGTCCGAAAAGGAGTAGGTACAAGTAAAACTTTATTTATATGTACGTTATATATTTTTTTTGTATAGTCTTTAAAATGTATTCATATTTGTGCTTTGTTTCAACTCACGCAGCCCATTCCACCAGTCCACCCCATACACTGATATACCCAGACTCTTCCTAGTTGTACAAACACGTTGTTTTTGTAAAACATGATTATTGCAGTTTTAAATTTGACCAGATCGAAAAATTTCATTGCATGTGCCTTTAAAAACAGTGTGCTGGTGTGTTCCCTGTATCCCACATTGTGTAATGTCCTCATTGATCTATTTTGAAAGATGTATTATTGTTTTAAGTTTTACATAATTACAATTTACAACATTATCAATCGTCATCATTAACAGATTAAAATGACCACAAACTCAAAAATGAATAAAATATAAAATAAAATTTCAAAAAAAGCTCAACTGCACAGGCACACAAGCAATTTAAGCTGCAGTACTTCAGAAAATAACAGATTCTAAAAACAGGAAACATTAAAAATAGCAACAACAAAACAACACAAATGAAGAAAATGCTACAGTAGCTAAAAAGAGAATATAGATTCTGTGATTTATGCTCAAGCACTAAGAAGAAGTATTTTAGTTTGTGACACAATGGAGAGACAAGAGTTTATAGCTGGGATTTTCCTCCACAGGTGTGCTTCTGTCAGCTCTGACTGCCACTTCAATGATCATGTTTGCAGTGTAAATCAGTTCATGCCTGGCAGTCTGACTTATCCTGTTGGGGGGGGGGGGGGGATACATACAGTAGAACTTCAATTAAAAGCTTTGTCCCAGCGTCCAGTCCCTTTCACTAGCCCAGTGTGACTACACATTTTGACAAATAAACACCTGTCTCAATTAGATGCTTAATCTGGTTGCCAAGCATTTCATTTTTTAATAGATGTTCTTATAAAACCAGGTTGATGGCTACCTCAAATTATGTGTCCATTCCTTGATTACCCTGCTGTAAGTTATTCATATTCCTTTAGACGGAGTTAGATCAAATTAATGATTCATTATTGATATGTTATCTGAAGCCTAATTTTTAAACAAGTAATATTCATACTGGTTTAAATAAACAATTTGATTGTATTTCCTGATCTTTGCTGAGCAACAGTTTTGTGTGAAAGGAATTTAAGGCCTGTCCCATATAAAGGCTTGTTGATTTCAGTGATTTAAGCAAATAATGGCAGTGGTGGAAAATAGAGCTGGGTTCTAGCTGTTCTATTATTTGCCTTTACCCACTTAGTCATTATATCCACATTACTGAGGATTATTTATCACAGATCTCATTGTGTAAATATTTTATGAAAGCACTAATAGTCAACCCTACAATATCCTCGCAATATCGATATTCAGGTATTTGGCCAAAAATATTATATCTAAGTGTTTGAAACCCAAAGAAGTCAGAATATATTTCACTAAAAGCAAAGATTCAGTCCAGTACTTTTACTTAAGTAGTATTTTAAGAAGCAGGACTTTCACTTGTAATAAAGTATTTTAAAAATCATTCTGTTGATATTTTAACTTTATAAAGGACCTGAATACTTTGATACACCACCTTTGATTTCTGGCCTGACAGGCATCAAATGTGTGCCCGCAATTCTATCTGGCTCAATCACCGAGAAAATGTTTCTTTATGTAGCTTGCCTTTGTAAATTCTGGAACGTGCACATTATATGAGACAAAAACCTACTCACTGTGATCAGTTAGAAGCTGAAGTGTTGTCTGATGACAATGAAGAGTCTGAAGCTAGAGGCAGAGGATTAAGTGAAATAATTCAAACTGAAATTGTTAGAGATAGGACTGGAAATGTATGATTGACTACTAATATTAACAAGGAAGTAATAGCAGACACATTAAAATCTGAATAATAACACAAATATGTGGAAAACTTACTGTTTGCAGGTTTGAATCCTGAAAACACAGATGAGAGATTACAGAATTAAACGCGAAGAAACAAAACTCTTCTGCATATTTTGTATATTTCACAGATCTGCTTTGAACGTTAAGGTAGAGAGCAGCCCTTCTACAGTATATACAGTACATCTGATGAGGACTTCTATGTTCTTTTGGCGGTAAACTACTAACCATCAGCCAGCTCACACTTTTTTTTCAAAACATTTATCCTTTCTCAGAGAAAACATAATGTATTTTATCATTGAGTTGAACCTGCATGTTAAATCAACTGATGGAGAAAGAAATCTCACCATGATGGTTCCTTCTCCAGATGCAGAGTCCAGTGATGCAGAGTGTCAGCAGCAGCAGTCCTACAACAACTCCAATAACAGCACCAACAGGAAACTGTGAGGGAGAAACTGGAACCACAACAGGACATTCACACTTTGTCTCTACTACTGGATGGAGATTAATATGTTTACTCTAAGATGACTGTGATGACTATAATGTTATCAGAACTGATAGAAATAATGACCACAACTGTATAACATTCACTCAGTATACCTACAATCATAATGTATCTGCTAAGATTGCCAACCCCATCATGTTTGGAAACAAATGCATGCTTGTAAATAACTGCTTCATCAGACGGAGAGAAGTTGCTGCAGTTTCTCTGACTGGAAAATTAGCATTAAACAGGCTACAGTCACTCAAGTTGTTGTTTCAAAAACTATGAAAATAAGATGAAGAACAGGATATGAATTTCTAAATCTGAACCACCCTGTTAGCCTGAGGTTTAAGATTAAGCTCCAAAAACCAGTGCCAAGAGTTAACTTCCTAACAACTCGTCTACATTTGAATTAATAACAAATGTTTTTGGGCACAACCTCTGTAGTTATGATCCAGCTTTAATGGACAAACAAAACACTAAAAAAACAATACCTAAAACAAACAAACAAACAAACAAACAAAACAAACAAAACAGATGTGTTTTTTCAATTTTTCATGTTATCTGATCTCAGTCTTACCCCAGTTGGTCCTGATCACTGCTTTGTCCAGTTTGGTGACGATGTCGTCCTTCACACCAGAGAGATGAAACACACAGTCGTACCTCCTCCAGTCTTCAGGTGGGACTGATGAAAGGTCCAGGTCAACACTCATTTGGAAGGATCCATCATGGTTGGGGAGGATCTCTCCGTGGTCCACGTCCTCATGAATCTCCTCTCCATCTTTCCTCCAGAACATCATGGCTCTGTTAGGGTAGAAACCTGTAGCGTGGCAGCTGACTGGAGAGGAGGGAGACTTCTGGAGGAGAGACACTGAGGGAAGGTCTGCAGATAAGAGAGGAGAGAGTCAGAGAAAAATAAAGTAAAAAATGACCGTTACGTGCAGTTACAATTTGGAAGTGAATAATCGGAGAAACAAAGGGCAATTTCTGCACACCTACTTTTACCAACTTGATCTTGGCTAAAAATATTCCCACCCGTTACTGAACCAAGTTTACTATATGGTAATGAAGTGTAGGGCCTCCTGACAAACACAAAGTATGAGAAATGTGATAAACACGCTTTTGAAACCCTGCACACTAAAATGTGTGCATCCTTGGAGTCCCCAGAATAACAACGAACAATGGATGTATTAAATCAGAATCCAAACAAGTTCTTTAATCAAAGCCTGTGAGCCCAAGTCCTGATGTTGAGAGCCGGTTCTTAGACTCAACTAAGTTTGTCAAACACAGGTCATCCTGTCTTACAAATCTCAAAGTACACTTCAGTGCGATGTAGCACTGAACAGACAAACTGAGTGGTAGATCATGAGGGCAGCATCAGCAACGAGAAACTGAGAGAGACATTAACTAAATACTGACTGAGTGACCATAGTTATAACTCATAAAAGGGCGATCATACTCAAAAGTGGTACTACTATATTATTAAAGAATAAACCTTTAAAACTGAGGAGGCGTTCTGTGTCTGAAATCACATCAGGCCATGTGATTATACCTGTTCTCTGCAAAGAGCTCTTTCCAATGTCCACATACTTCTTCAGGCCCTCAATGCAGTCGTGTCTAAGGGCATTCTTCCAAAATATACTGTTGTATCTATCTGTGTCCCACTCGTGTTTGGTGAAAACACCCTGTTGTTTTGGAGCGATCCATGTCTCTGTCTCCAGGTCCAATGATATGAGGTCTTCTCCATCATAGGCATAATGAAGATTACCATTGACCTCATCAGTCTCATCGTCCCATTCACAGCCATTCATCCTCTGGAAAATGTGAATACCTGGGAGAGAGAGAGAGAGAGAGAGAGAGAGAGAGAGAGAGAGAGAGAGAGACTTTTAACTTCCTGTCTGAGAAAATGAAGAACATTTCATCAGTAAAAAGTGAACACATACCTCCAGTTTGGTTAAAACGCTGCATCAAACTCTCTATGGTGGCTTTGAAGATGTGCTGGTTACCCAGACAGTTGGCAGCGTACCACGCCAAGTGCTGAGATTTCTTTTGGAATAATTTATCCATCCAGTCCATTGTGGCCTTAGGTGCTTGTTCAGTGCTGTCACAGTAACCTATCTGAACTTTATCAACCAAAGCAACAGCCACAAACTCTGGGATGTCTCTGATTCCATGAGAATAACTGAGCATGAACTCCAGGGAGTGTTTCACTGTAGGAAAAAAAAACATTTTTGAGTTGGGCTGTTTTGTGTTTACACTCTTTTTTTGTCCTTTTTGCTCTGACTTTGGTCTGAACCAGCTTCTTTGAAAAATATCTGTCTCTTTAGCTGCTGGATGCTCCCCTTTCTTCAACCAGCTACTTGCTTCCTTTTGTCCATTTGCTGTTTGATGCTCTGTTGGCAGTAAGCAGTCTGTTTATCAGAGCCTGTTTACTAAAAGCAGACAGACTGAAACAGGAAACGTACTGGTTAAACAAGACACTGAGTTAATAAGCTAAAAGCTATAGCTGCAGAGTTGGGTGAAAATGTGCATGGGGTTGTTGTAAAGTATTATTCTAAATTTAAAGACTGTGAAGGGTGGTGTAGTTTTTTTCAGCTTTATGTTCAAAACCAAAAACACAAAAGAAAAAGAATCAGGAATAGATTACACAGTGTGTTTGCTTGCTCTTACTTAAATGTTAGCTTGTCTGGCTGGCTAGTTTAATGTTACAACCTACAGTAGTAATCTGATCTCCAAATGGAATTATGCTTCTCCAGAGATACACATCGCATCTCTGCAAACCCACATGGAGAAGGGTGGTGCATTATGGGTAACTGTAGGTTGCAGAGACTCAGATAGGGAGAACTGTCTCACTACTAATCTCATGTCTCAGGTCCCCAGGACTGTGAACACATGGGAAGAGGGTGGGGTCCCTATAACTGAGCTGCCATTAGTGTTCTTTTTTGTTTCATTAGTATTAAGGGATACTTTTCTATTACATTACTATCTATATATCAGCTAATCATGCTGGGTTACCTTGAATTCATTAGGTAAACTTTGTTTTTCTTGCATGCCTCCAGGGAAAACAGCAAACATTGATTTATTGATTAGGGGCTGCGTTTAACAACAGCACAACTAAATCAAATCAGTTTACATACTCTCACTCAACTAGTGCAGTATATTTCAGGTTTACCCATTTATCCAGTCTTATGCTCAGTACTACCCAAACACATGCATTTTTGCAGTAAGGAGTATTGGAGTCTGAGTTTGAAGAGCACATAACAGACACACTGGGGCGGCAGTAGCTCAGTCCATAGGGACTTGGGTTGGGAACCGGAGGATCGCCTGTTCAAGTCACCATCCAGACCAAAATATGGAGCGTGGACTGGTAGCTGGAGAGGTGCCAGTTCACCTCCTGGGCACTGGTGGAGGATCTCTCCATGTATGCATGTATAGGTCCTGTTTGTGCATGTGTGTGTTCAGACCTGTGTATAATTGATTGACAACAGAGTGAAAAGATTGAATTAATAAAGTATATAAAATTAAAAAAAAAATTAAATTAAAAATAAGTTTCACTTTCAGTTCAGTTTTAAATCTTAACATTTTAATTAAAATGCACATGTTCTGGGCATACAACTGGATAAATGAGACATGGATTACACTACACGAGTTGTTTTTAAACAGATGTTTAGATATAGTTGCTAAAAGTGGTCACCAATCAAGCAATCAATCAATATGCTTGCAAAACAAGGTTTTCTTCATAAACTCGAGATAACACAGCATAACTCATATTTTAATGGTCACATTGTGGGTGATGTATTTCTTTAAAGGTGCTGTATGTAAGAATGTGGCCAAAACAGTTACTGCACTCAAATTCAAAATACTGCCGCGAGTCGTGTCCGCCCCCCCTCCCCTACAGATTCGATGTTGCTTGACAGCAGCACGCTGGAGACTGATTTGTTTGCCCACGGGTGGCTACGGTGGCAGGGCTGCGTCGCTGCGTCCTTGATCTTCTGTTTTCCAGCGGACCGTTCGCACCAAGTCCGGCTTCTCTGCTGCTAATGCTGCTACCGGGATACAGCTGAGGAGAAGCCGGCTGCTCATGCTCTTATACAGTCTATGCTCATGCTATGTACAGGGACACTGCTAATGCTGCTTGCCGTGCTGCTGTAGCTCAGTCGTAACTGTAACTAATGCTGAGACTCTACTGACTGCGTGACTGGTACACGGCGGTGGGTGGCGCAACAGGCCAAAACACAAATTCAAAACATAAACATGATTTGCGGACCATAAAATCTTTTTTTAAATGCGAATATTCTGGCTGTTCTATTGTTGTCGGTGAGATCAGTATGTTATATGAACATTATTCCTTAGTCTCTGTGACATATTAGGAGGATTTTATGACTATTTGCTTTAGATTTCTTACATATAGCTCCTTTAATGTCATATTCATGTCTGACCTATTTATGTTTTGTGCAATCAATTCAACGGTTAATGTACATTAATAACTGAAGATCAGTTTAAACTCAGACCTTGTTAAAATGTTATAGGGTGCAGGATAACTTCACTGATAGCTGAAGAAATGAGACATTAACACCTGTGCTGCAGCTTCTCACTGAGCTCTGAGTTGGACGAGTGTACAGTTAAGTGTTTTGAACAAAGAAAAACCATCTGCTCAGGGAGACAGAGAAATAACTGAGTGAATCCACTAGCTTATGTGGTTCCTCATGTCTACAGTTCTGAGTCAGGCTGTTCTTTGCACCACTATAAATATAACAAAAGTGCAAACAACATTTTAGTAAGATCTGGGTCGAAAACAGCTTTGGTTATTGGTAATTGCTGTAAGGAGTTACAAATGGTAAGAGCATGCAAAATGCATTTGGTATTTTGGTAACACTTTACAATAAGGTACACAAAATTAGAGTAGTTACTGAGGAACTAATGAGGAAACTACTCTTAATTTTGTGTGCCTTATTGTATTGTATTGTATTATTGTATTGTATTATTTGCACCGACTAAACACAAAAATCTATCTCATCTTGTTTTAGTTTTCAGATAGGATGAACTAAAATGTAAAATATCTGTTTAAAATCGGAGAAAATTTCACATTGTTGGCCTACATGTCTTTTATTTGGCAAATATTATGTAAATAGCTTACTGTACATATAAACGCAATTTATCAGACGCAATGATGTTAGACGATAATTGTATTACAATTATCGTCTAACATCATTGCATTACGGACTCAGAGTTACGGGGACACTGGCCCCTGCTGGCCCCCTCCTAAAACTGCCATTGCATACAGGCGCAGTGTCTTTTAACACGGCAGGGTTGGATTCAATGCAACTTAAAGGGGCTTTATGGGCATGAGAAACACAAGTTTACATCGCTAAAGCAAGTATGAGAGAAAAACAAGATCTGCCAGAATTTGGTTTATATACAGATAGCTGGTATTTGGGTAATACCTCACACACCCACCCAACTATGGGGTGCCATTTGTAAAGTGGCTCACACTGAAATTAACAGCAACATTTTGCCACATTTAGCTTCAAACAACGTTTAAAAAAGTGGTGTAAATTTCACTTTTTACCACATTTACAGCAATATTTGAAATATGTTAAAGGCCCAGTGTGTAAAATGGGTTGAAAACCGTTGGAAACAGTGACATCAGTGGTCAAATTCTAGATTGCAGGGCTCACTCGCTCACCCCTCCCGCCGGGTAAATGACGGTGGCCTCGTAGGGACAAAAAGCCTTGTGCACGAGTTTTTCAGGAGTAGGTCTATCTAGCGACGAGGTAAATGTTTATTTAGAAATCTAATCCATGTTACGATATTGTAATGGATCCCTCACGAGCAGGAGACCAGAGGAGCGTTCGGGAAAAAGGCCCGTTTTCTGAGCACTCCAGAAACTCCGGTAACACTCTACTCCATCCCAAACTCTGACTCTTCTGGCGTAACAGACACACTTAATAACTTTACACACATACTCGTTTACCATACTAAGTGGGGACCCCCCTCCCCTCTCTGCTCTGCCAATCTCCAGCCCGCACACTGACTGACAGCGTAGCCGGTAAACAGAGCTCAGCTGTTTATTTAGCCTAGCAATATCTCCGGACTATAGTAGCTGCAATGGACGACTTTGAACGCGATTTTGAAGAGTTTCTTGTAGCGGACACAGACCCAGAGCCATACCTGTTTGAGCCGGAGCATACAGATGAGGAACTCCATGTGTTTGATGCTGAGCGGGCGAGAAGAGAGGCTGAATGCACAGAATGGGATTCGGTGCTACTGCTGCCATTGTTGGGGAGATATATCATCAGGAGGAAAAGCGCAGCAGAGAGTGCATCACAAGGAGTGAAGTTGCGTCTTCTTTTCCTCGCAGATGATGGTTCAGGTTCATTCTCTCCTGTTGTGTGGTAAGTGTGGTCCATTCGCAAACTTTATAACTAAAAAACTTTTCACTACTCTCTATCGACGAACTACTAACACTCTGCTGTTTCCTCCTCCTTCTTCCTTCCTTCCGTTGTCTTCGTTGGTTCATTTATACACGCGAAACACGTTCTCTGGTTGGCTGGATTGTCCGCTCAGTCTGCCGTACATACATGGCGGCGCAAGATGGCGACCTCTCTAAAGCAAGGCCCTTGCTATATATATATATATATATATATATATATATATATATAAAAGCATAATTATAAGGCTACGAAAACCAAACAAATTTTATTTTATAGCGATCATACACTTGTATAAACATATTAATGGGTAGAATATTCAGATTCAGATTCAGATTGACAATAAATCATGCCAAATATTACACACTGGCCCTTTAAATATAATGTCACAGTTAAATCTAAATATTAAATGTTAAACCTAAATGTTTAATCTAAATGTTATATCTGAATCTAAATGTTAAATCTGAATGTTAAATCTAAATCTGAATGTTAAATCTAAATGTTATATCTGAATCTAAATGTTAAATCTAAATCTGAATGTTAAATCTAAATGTTATATCTAAATCTGAATGTTAAATCTAAATGTTATATCTGAATCTAAATGTTAAATCTAAATCTAAAGCTAAATGTTAAATCTAAATCTAAATGTCAAATCTAAATGTTAAATGTTAAATCTAAATGTGCTTGGTGAAACTCAATATTTAGCTAATATGCAAATACACACTGCCGGTCGCTGGAAGTACCAAATTAAAAGCCCATGTTTACACAACATACACCGTTATACTCAGTTTCAAAGAAACATGTCATTCAATCTGGAAAATGTAGCGAAATGTCTTTTTTGCTTCGGTTTCCTTGTTGAACAACATGTTTCTTTGAAACAGTCTGTGTTCCAATACACACGCACAGACGCGCAGCTTGTGAACGGGCAAGGCAGGCAACTGCTTGGGGCCCCGAGCCGATAGGGGGCCCCCGAGAGTCGGGGCCTGAGGGCTGTTTTTACCGAAATGTCTCAAAAGGGAGCCGCAGTGACTGCATCCCCCTCCCCCTTAAACAACAACGGGCGATTTGCAATGACATCTCAGTAGGAAACCTCCCGAAAAGGGCCCCACGTCAATCCCATGATCCCACCTCACGTTAACCTGTGTGATGCTAATCGTTCTGCAAGTTGGAAATGGAGCTGAAGGAAAATGAAGAGGAGTTATCCATCCTGGTAGTGAGAAGAGGAAATAAAAAAAGAAGATGAAGAAAAAAGAAAGAAAGACAGTGGTAAGTGGAGCAGATAATGATATAAGCATGACATTAACAATAAATGACTGCTGTTATTGAACTGTTACTTTGTCTAACTAACAGGGAGACAGACTTGAATAGCAGCTAACATTAGCGTCAGAACGCTAGCTGACGCTAACGCTAGCTTACGCGAATGTGGCATCCTGGACATTTCATTGGTAGACTATTATTAATGTTATTAACTGGACCACCCCCCAAAATTTTTCTGATTATTCTAATTGGTTGTGTAGACACACCTGATTTCAGACTGGACTAGAGTAGTTACTACTCCGGTAGCGTAACGGTTGCCGGCCTACCGCTGTAGTTCAGAGGAAGTCCGGTCAAAGTCACTACAGTTTAACCGTATACTCGTTATAAACTTTACTAGTGCTTTATCTGTTTGTGTGTTTACAGGTGAGTTAAATATGTTTACACAAGCATCCATATGTTTAGATGTTTTCTGTTTACTCGTTGATGTTTACACTTGTTAAATGTGAAGATGTGAGAGGTTAGGTAGCGGCGGTCAGCGACCGTTGTTATATGTTGTTAGTATGTTGTTAGTATGTTGTTGATGTTTGTATTTATTGTAAAGTTTACTTGTTGTACCATGCTTGCTGTGCCTGTATGCTGTGTGGACATGGGTGTTTGTTGAAGGTACAAAATGTATTGGAGTGATTTGGATGGAAAAACAGCTTTTTCTGTAACTAATAAAGTTGTGTAAGAGTTAATAGGTAGCATTAAACTATGAATGCTATGATAGCAATGAATAATGAAAGCTATACCCAAGAAGAACAATTAAAAATCTGTCTCTTATCTCTCCTCAGGATCATTAATTAAATTTATGACCACAAAACAGATAGATAAAGTGCCCCTACCAAATGCTTAGGATGAAAACCGTAAGTCCAGTATGCCACTTTAATTGATAAAATGTGACATGCCCTGTAAAGATTCTTTATGACAATATACACCGTTTTGTTTTTCGTCACATCAGTTCCAGTAACATCCACCTCCAGTGGGATAGTGGCCACTCCACCTGGTGGTTGTCATGAGCAGGAGGAGACACCAACAGAGGCACATCGAGCACCCACACCGAGTGATGATATTGATGACTGTGAGTTCAATAAATTTTACTTCAATTGATAAAATGTGACATGCCCTGTAAAGATTCTTTATGATAATATATACCCTGTTGTTTTTTTGTCACATCAGTTCCAGAATTTAGCCAAGGTATTTGCACTAGCCAAGGCAGAATTTGAACCAGTGCTTAAAAAGTGCTGATAAGCACTAGCCTTATAATGTGGGTTATTTCCAATGTAACAACCTTGTTGTTATTTAGTTATTATTTAGTTTTTTATTGTTCTTTACATTTATATTTTCACATACTTTATGTTTTCAAAATTACAAGGTTTTCATGTTATTTAATTCTAATATGTAAGGTATGGTATGTGAACATTTGGAATAAAAAAACTTTTGATTTCATACATTTTTCGTTGGTGTCAGATTATTTATGACATAATGGTGATGAACGCTGGTCGGAAGGGCCCCCTGGGAATGTTTGCTTAGGGCCCTAACAGACTCTAGAATCACCTCTGCACATGCAACCATACAGTTTACTATGCTAGAAAAAGATTTAGTAAGTCTCCCAATACATAGTATGTCAAATGCCGTTTGCCAACCAGGTTGTTCTACTGCAGCCAGTCACATTTTGCAGTTTGCAAGCCAGCATGCCCCTGGCTTCCAAAGGTCTGCAGAAACAGCTGGACAGCAGCATCACTTCTCCCCAGATGTTGTTACTCCTGTTATCACACCAGTGCTTCTGTCACTTCTCAGATAATCATTCTTCACTGTAAGCACTAACAGCCTGAAACATGTAAATCTGATCTGATCGAGTTTTGTTTAGGCATATTTATGATACAAATATAATAAAATATTTGTGCAACAGTAACTTTACTGGAGTTATGTATCTTTTTATCTTTACTGGATAGCTGTAAAGTGAGAAATACATTGGGACTTGGACTTAGTTTTTATATTATACAGTATTTGCTTTCATATATATGCAGTGTCTTTGTTCCAAAATGTAGAACTTTCCATTAGTATTATAATAAAATCTTTATTCCAGCTGTTTAGTTTCAGCAAAGAGAGTATTAAAGAGTATTATATCAGTATGTCAGTATATGGTAGCTAGTTTCAGGCGGGGCAACAAAGGAGGGATTCTGCATGACGTGTCTGCACAGTGCAGCTGACGTGATAAAGTACTCACTTTGATCGGTTAAGAGCTGCATCTTTGACCGAAGAAGTTTGAGAAGATGACGAGTCTGAGGCTTTACAGGAAAAACAAAGTGTCAGTAGCTGAATTTATCCTGTGACTGGAGCTTTTGTTTGGTATGGAATTCTAATTTCACTTAGCTATTTAGGATAGGTGGAACCTAATAAGTATAAAACACTGGATTTATTTTTAATAGTCACAAGTGTGTTATAAAATATAAACCTGTTTATTTTAATGTCTGAAAAATTGTTGTGCAAAAACAAAATTACAAACAATGCAACATTTGTTTATTACTTGTAACTCTATAGGTTAGGGGTCACAGTTCAAGTCTAAAACTGTTCAAAAGTGTTTATTAAGTGCCTGAATGTGGCTGTGCAAAAGCAGCGCTGCAATAATGGAGGGTGTCTTTGGATTTGTTCATTTTGTAACTCTGTATGAATTTTCCCTGCTCCATACTCCTAGCTAGGAATGCCCTTTTTGTTCTGTAGGAACAGTCTGACACACCTCATTGGCCTGTGTGAAATGCTGCAATAATACAACACTATATTCTGTTGTCACACAAGATGATAATAAAGTCCCAATGTCCTATAATGAGTATGTTCTAATTAACAAGATCTTAACTTGGTGTGATTAGTTAATAAGCGCAAATCAATCAATCAACCAACCAACCAACCAACCAACCAATCAATCAATCAATCAATCAATCAATCACTTTTATTTATGAAGCCCAGTATCACAAATCACAATTTGCCTCAGAGGGCTTTACAGCATACGACATCCCTCTGTCCTTAGGACCCTCGCAGCAGATAAGGAAAAATTCCCCAGCAGAGATGGCTGCCATCTTGTTTTTACATGGATTATTGTATTGTGTTCTTGCTACCACTAGATGGCAGATAAAAGTGTCCATCTTATCTTACAAGAGAATGATGAAAACTCTGTGTGTCTGTGTGTGTCTGTGTGTCTGTTCCAGGTTTTTCTCCTCACAGACTTGGTCAATCCATGTGAAATTTGGCACAGTGGTAGAGGGTCATGGGAGGATGCGAATGAAGCAATATTACATCAATTGGCCAAAGGGGGACGCTATAGCAACCGACTGAAATTGCAAACTTTGAATGGGCATATCTCATGCCCCGTATGTCGTAGAGACATGAAACTTTGCACAGAGATGCCTCTCCTCATGAGGAACAAATATGCCCCGCCATTTTTAATTTTTTGAAAAATACTTAAAATTGATTTCTTCTTAGGAAGTTTGACCGATCTGCATGAAACTCGGGGAACGTAATCTAGGGACCAACATCTAAAGTTCCCTCTTGGCAAAAGTTGGAAAACTTTCTAAAACTGAGCTTCTATAAGGCAATAAATATTGCGGAGGGCGTGGCTCATCACATAAAGGTGTATAACATCTCAAGGGTTTCACCCATCACCACGCAACTTTGTAGGCATATGACCACACATAATCTGAGGGGACCCCTCCATTATTGACCCGATCAAACAAAATGGGGGCGCTAGAGAGCTAATTTTTTATCTAGGTCTAACCACCATATCGATTTTTACTAAACTTGGTAGATATGTAGAACAGGACGCCTCAAGGTGACTGGAGAAATTTAACTCTAATTGGCAACTGGGTGGCGCTATAACAACAGAAAAATGTTTAAAAATGGCTAAAATGCGACCGATTGCTGTGGCTCCCCCTGTGGCCGAATGTTTGTTTTTTTTTTCTAATTGTTGGTATGACTAAGTCATGGTATGGTATGCTGTACATAATCACGGAAACTGTCAGTGTGTCATTCTGTCAGTCAGTCATTCTGTCTGTCCCACGTTTTTCTACTCACTGACCTGATCAATCTATGTGAAACTGCACATAGGCATTGAGGACTGGCATAGGTAGAAGGTGACAAAGCTACCAATGGGTATGGACTAGTAAATAAGAACAACAAGTCTAAGTTAAGCAAATAAAGTATCAGGTGCAGCAATCCTAAAATGTAATACCCTGATATGAGGATGCAGTGTCACAGGAGGTTAAAACTAGTAAATGTGTTTATTTCGACAAAGGGAAAGGACAGATGGATGATATGAAATGATACGTACAGTTTGCAGGCTTGAATCCTAAAATACAGATGGGAGATTAGTAAGAATTAAAAACATTTAAGATAAACAAAAAATGGAAATACCCCATTAATTTCACTGATTTCTGCTCCTATTTTAAAAGGTGAGAGAGTAATTCTCAATACATGAGCCAGTACTGTACTCTACAATACTGGTGTTCACAGTGAAACAGTGGAGTACAAATGGCTCTTTGATGAGTAAAAATGTCTTTGTTCCTTGTCATGATTGTTCCTTCTCCAGATGAAGAGTCCAGTGATGCAGAGTGTCGGCAGCAGCAGTCCTACAACAAATATCAGCACCAGCAGGAAACTGTGAGGGAGAAACTGGAACCACAACAGAACATTCACACTTTGTCTCTACTACTGGATGGACCTGATACTGAAGCCACTTACCCAGTTGTTTCTGAAGATGATGATGATGATGATGATGATGATGATGACAGGAAAGAAGCTAAGCTAGTTAAGGCCCTGTCTTTGTAAATGGCAACAAACATTTACCAAATTTTGCCTGATATACAGTACAGGCCAAAAGTTTGGACACACCTTCTCATTCAATGCATTTTCTTTATTTTCATGACTATTTACATTGTAGATTCTCACTGAAGGCATCAAAACTATGAATGAACACATGTGGAGTTATGTACTTAACAAAAAAAGGTGAAATAACTGAAAACATGTTTTATATTCTAGTTTCTTCAAAATAGCCACCCTTTGCTCTGATTACTGCTTTGCACACTCTTGGCATTCTCTCAATGAGCTTCAAGAGGTAGTCACCTGAAATGGTTTTCCAACAGTCTTGAAGGAGTTCCCAGAGGTGTTTAGCACTTGTTGGCCCCTTTGCCTTCACTCTGCGGTCCAGCTCACCCCAAACCATCTCGATTGGGTTCAGGTCCGGTGATTGTGGAGGCCAGGTCATCTGCCGCAGCACTCCATCACTCTCCTTCTTGGTCAAATAGCCCTTACACAGCCTGGAGGTGTGTTTGGGGTCATTGTCCTGTTGAAAAATAAATGATCGTCCAACTAAACGCAAACCGGATGGGATGGCATGTCGCTGCAGGATGCTGTGGTAGCCATGCTGGTTCAGTGTGCCTTCAATTTTGAATAAATCCCCAACAGTGTCACCAGCAAAACACCCCCACACCATCACACCTCCTCCTCCATGCTTCACAGTGGGAACCAGGCATGTGGAATCCATCCGTTCACCTTTTCTGCGTCTCACAAAGACACGGCGCTTGGAACCAAAGATCTCAAATTTGGACTCATCAGACCAAAGCACAGATTTCCACTGGTCTAATGTCCATTCCTTGTGTTTCTTGGCCCAAACAAATCTCTTCTGCTTGTTGCCTCTCCTTAGCAGTGGTTTCCTAGCAGCTATTTGACCATGAAGGCCTGATTGGCGCAGTCTCCTCTTAACAGTTGTTCTAGAGATGGGTCTGCTGCTAGAACTCTGTGTGGCATTCATCTGGTCTCTGATCTGAGCTGCTGTTAACTTGCCATTTCTGAGGCTGGTGACTCGGATGAACTTATCCTCAGAAGCAGAGGTGACTCTTGGTCTTCCTTTCCTGGGTCGGTCCTCATGTGTGCCAGTTTCGTTGTAGCGCTTGATGGTTTTTGCGACTCCACTTGGGGACACATTTAAAGTTTTTGCAATTTTCCAGACTGACTGACCTTCATTTCTTAAAGTAATGATGGCCACTCGTTTTTCTTTAGTTAGCTGATTGGTTCTTGCCATAATATGAATTTTAACAGTTGTCCAATAGGGCTGTCGGCTGTGTATTAACCTGACTTCTGCACAACACAACTGATGGTCCCAACCCCATTGATAAAGCAAGAAATTCCACTAATTAACCCTGATAAGGCACACCTGTGAAGTGGAAACCATTTCAGGTGACTACCTCTTGAAGCTCATGGAGAGAATGCCAAGAGTGTGCAAAGCAGTAATCAGAGCAAAGGGTGGCTATTCTGAAGAAACTAGAATATAAAACATGTTTTCAGTTATTTCACCTTTTTTTGTTAAGTACATAACTCCACATGTGTTCATTCATAGTTTTGATGCCTTCAGTGAGAATCTACAATGTAAATAGTCATGAAAATAAAGAAAACGCATTGAATGAGAAGGTGTGTCCAAACTTTTGGCCTGTACTGTAACTCAATGATAAAGATATCATAATTGTATCTGGCAGTTGTGACAGAAGTACTCAGCTGCTTTGCTTAATTAAAGTAGCAATAACAGAGTGTTAACATACAAGATACATTAAAAGTCCATCATTTAATACTTAACTTAAGCACAAGTATAACCAGCAAAATGTACTTTCAGTATCAATAGTAAAAGTAATCAGTGTGCAGGTCTCTTTCAAATTTTTATATCTATTATTACTGAAAATTAACTTGTATAGTGGCATTTTTTGTTGTAGCCAGTCAAGCTGGAGCTAATTTTGACTATTACATGTCAGGCCCATGCACAGCTGGACCCCAGGTGGTGCTCAGGCAAGTGCTCATTTTTATGTTTTTTTCTATTTCTAATTTCATATTATAGTTTTTTAATTTGGTCCATGGCATTGATACTCAATTAAAAGTGTGTTGTATGCCCAGCAATGGCATTTGAGTCGAGCCCCTGCCCCTCCCTCTTTAACTTCACCTGTGGCAGCTACGCACAAATCAAACTCCCTGCAGAACTGCATCGCTTCTCCCTGACCTGCCGTCATGGACAGTCAGGTAACGATAATGTTTGCCCTCAGCCTCAGCATTGTTTGTCACAGTTGTGAAATTAAACCATGATTAAAACATCTCAATACAGCCAGACTAATTTAGGTAATAATACATTAAGAATAACAAGTATGTTAGCCTGGCGTAAAATCACACCATCTCTTGACACTTTCATCTATAACATTAAAGCCCTGACACACCAGACACGGTCAGCTGCTGGTCAGAGTTGGGCCATTGCCGAGCATCAGACGCCCTTGTCAGTGCAGTATTTCCTGCAGCGTTGCCCCTCATCTGCCCCATCGGCTCTTTTTTGGCCAAATTCAGCATGCTGAATTGGCGGCGGAGCCTGATGGCGAAAGAAAAACTCTGACTGGCAGTTCAACTCAGCGCAAGAGAAGAGAAACAAAGTGAAGAAAGTAAACAAAGAGCAAAAGTCCAGAGGGAGTGAGACCAAAACAAACTTTTCACATAAGGTAAGATTATTTTTCGTTAGCCATGAGCTTTCTAGCAGAAACGTTTTGTGATGGTTTGTGTTACTGTTCACTGGCGCATGGTAAATATGCTCTGTTGTTCAGCATTGGATTGGATTGTTAATGTGCTAACTGGCTAACTAGCATCAAGACAGTCTTTAGCTTTCCCTCTTTGAATGAGGATTACAGACTGCTGGTGTGGAGAGTTATTTACTCTCATGCAGGTGCTGAACATATGTGCTGGTTGACCGTCGTCTTTGCAATGTGTTGGAGTGCAACTTCTTTGGTCGAGACATGGCCACGTCAGGCAACATAGCAGGGGGTGTTCATTGCTGCTAGCTCTCTGAAGTCAGTTTTGTGTGTCTGAGCCTTTACATCCAAAACATTGCATTTAATAAGATTATCATCAAATTTGTATGACACAATGTTCTATCTTATCTTAAAATACATCAACTGTAAAGTAACAATACTATTTTTTTTTTTTAAAAAAAAAGGAAAATAAAATATTTCTGGTGAAATGTTGTGGAGGGGAAGAATGAAGTAACATAGAATGAAAATGTTTAACTTAAGTACAAGTTCCTCAGAATTGCAATATTTGAGTAAATGTACTTTTACACTTTTTACATTACATTTTCAGTTACCAACCACACAGGTCATTAACTCTCCAGAGGAACTGATGCAATAACAAGATTATTAACAAATTTACAAATTCTTATGGGTCAGCATTAAAGTCTTGACTAATGATATAAACCAGATAAGGTAAAACACTGATAAGTGTTCCAGATAGAGTCTGCAGAAGCAGCTGTATGGCATCCTCAGTTTTCTCCAGATGTTGTACTCCTGAAGGATTTTCCTCCACAGTTATGCTTCTGTCAGCTCTGACTGTCACTTCAATGATCTTCTTTGGTTCTTTGGTGTGTAAATAGATTCACACTTGAGCAGTTTGACTCATCCTGTGATGTTCTGACAGGTTCTGTAACTTCACATCTCATTGTTTGATTTTGATCAAATAAATAAAATAAATATGTACATTTGAATGAATGCAAATTTGAATAAAATGCTTTTTAGAAAAGAAATAACACTTTAGATGCAACAGTAACTTTACTGGAGTCTTCATCTAATCTTCAGTGGGAGCCTGTCGAGACAAATTAATAAATGGACAAGATGAATAACTGATTAGGTACTTACAGTTCATATTGGGCATTTTTAATGTTCATTGAAGGTAATTTATCTATTCCTGGAAATGTTGGAAAGTAACTAAGGAT